>NW_006441955.1:6828080-6873180 GCF_000325575.1 Pteropus alecto
CTGGGAAGCTGGGTGAGTGGGTCTTTGTCATAGGGTACGTGGTAATGGGCAGCCCCCAACCCTCCTTGCCCCCATGGAAACCGATGCTCCCACCCCTTTCCTCCCCAGGGGTTAACACCCACTCTCACCGTCTTTTTTCTCTATGGCATTGGTTTCCAACTCTGAGCAAGCATTAGCATCATCTTGGAGGGCTTGTTAAAACATGGCTTGCTGGGCCCCATGCCAGAGCATCTACTTCAGCGTCCTGGGGCAGGGCCTGGGAATTGGCCTTTCTAACCATTTCCCAGGTGATGTAGATGCTGCTGTCGGGACATCACTGCACGATGGGACATCACCCCAGAGACATCTCATTCTCTTATTTTCCCAGGGAAATGCTCCTTTCATTCTCTTAGTGTTTGCCTTGAAGCCTCAGGGCAGCTGGTGTAGCTGTCCCCTCCTGGCTGAGCAACGACCCCCTTTGTCCTCTCCCTACCCCTCTCTTCCCCCTCCCCAGAGGCAGCCATTCCCTGTGTGTGTGTGTTATAACCTTCCCCTGTCTTGATTTCCAGTTAGCACAGGTTAGTTTTGCCTGGTTTCGAACAGCTGTATATTTTTAAAATCTCTCCTGGTTTCCCTGGGAACATCTTGCTGTGACTTATTTGTCTTCCCATTATGCTCCCACTGCCCCACTCACAGCCCACACTTGAGCTTTCCCTCCTCTGAGGAGAGCAGCGTGCCAGCCAGCCCCCTCTTCACCTCCCTGAGTGATGGCTTGGTCCCCAGTGTGCCCACACTCCCTGCCCTGCCTGATTCTCATGAGGGCCAACTGGTCAGTCCTCTGCATTCTTCCTTTTCTCACTTTCAGCCTGCATCTCGTGCAGGGAAAAGGGTCTCCTCTTGGACCTCCCCAAATAAGATGTTTAGACAGGAGCCAAACAACCATGCTGCTACCACAGAGCTGGCCAAAGTCGGGGTGGCGGGGCAGAGGCTGAGCCCGCCCAGCCCTTACAGCCTTTCTGACTGCACACCCAGCTGGGAGCCTCTTCCCCGTGAGACAAGCCTTTCCCTTGTCAGCAGCGAGTCCAGCTTCACGTTGGACTAGTGTTTGGTTCCTAACATGTCCCAGCCCACCCTTGGCCTGCTCTTTACGAATGGCGGGGTTCTTTTCCTGCCATTCTTTTGCCCTCACTAGTCACCTCTGGGCAGGTCGCAGTTCCTCTCTGTTGGCACCTCTTGTATCTATGACCCAGGTTTCTGGGCAGGATGGTATATTAATTTCCTAGGGCTGCCATAACGAAGGTGGTTGAAAACAATAGGACTTTATCTTCTCACAGTTCTGGAGGCTGGCAGCCTGAAATCCAGGTGTCAGTAGGGCTGTGCTCCCTCTGAAACCTGGAGAGGGGGAAATCCTTCCTGGCCTCTTCCTAGCTTCTGGTGGCTGGCATTCTGTGGAATTCCCTGGCTTGTAAATGCATCGCTCCAACCTCTGCACCCATGTCGAATGGCCATCTTCCCCCATATGTCTCTTCTTATATAAGGACAGCAGTCACGCTGGATTAAGGGCCCACCCTACCCCAGTGTGACTTCATCTTAACTAATGACATCTGCAATTACAGTGTTTCCAAATAAGGTCACATTGAGGTACTGGGGTAACCCATATCTTTTTCATGTATCTTTTTGGGAGACATAATTCAACCCATAACAGATGGAGTAGTGAGGAGCCTCAGGGAGGGCAGGAGGCCTGAGATTAAGTCTCCAGGCCAGGCATTGGGGTTGCTAACGTCCTGCCTCTTCTACCTGGTGCAGAACCCCGTAGGTGTGGGCCGCTACCTCAACACTTGGCTGATGGAGACAAAGGACCAACGGCAGCGATATCGGTCCCTGTTCCTGGCTGGAGCCCAGCGCTACCTCTCAGACCCTGCGCGGGATAAGCTTATGCAGTGAGTGCCACTGGTGCTCCAGCAGAGGGGCCAGGGCAAGGAAGGGCTCCCTGTGGGGTGGGCGGGGGCTCGCTCCGCCTTACGCTTGCTTCCAATGGAGACACAGCTGCTGCCCCTAGTGTCAGCCAAACAGCTGTGGTGGTGGAGAGAGTTCTCATCCTGGCTTTATTGCTTACTGGCTGTGCGAGATGGGGTTCACCTCTCTGGGCCTCATTTCCCTCAGCTGTCAAATGAGCAAGGGACTGTGGAGACCCAAATGAGATGCTCTATCTAAAGCTTGTGGTAAGGAACTCATCAACACTAACTCCTGCGCCCAGACCCCACACAGCCTAGCCTCTGAAGTGCAAGGCTTCGCCCCACGGAATCTCAGTTTCTTGGTTTTCTTAATGGGGTTGGTAAAACTCATTTCAGGAAGTCGTTGTGAAGCCAGAGGAAGAAAGTGCGTGAAATACCGTGGCTAGCTGTAAAACAGCTTGCAATTGTTAGCTGCCGCCATATTTTATTGAACTAAGAGACCAACAATTGCAATGTATTCTCAATTTCAGAAATGTTAAAATGTAAATAAGCATGCACTTTAGAGCTGATCATTTTGTTGTTGGAGATCTTGGGGCATGAGGACCAGATCACTCAGGGAAAACCAGCTTTAAACTATTTTTGTCAAAGTAGTTTTGTGTTTTCTTTCTTGATTTACTCTCTTGTTTTGGTGGCTTCCATAGAAATGGTAAAAAGATGTAACATTTTTGATAGACTATCATGCCTACATGCCTAAAAATAAATGTTTTTTTTCCTGCCTGCACAACTGATCAATAGTTTGGTTGGAAATAAAATTTTAGGTTGGAAATAATTTTCCCTTGGAATTTTGAAGGCTTTGCTTCATTGCCTTCAAGTTTCAAGTGTGGTTGTTGAGAATTCTGATGCCATTTCAATTTTTTTGTCCTTCGTATGCAACCTGCATGGTCCTTTCTGGAAGCTTCTAGGATTTTCTTTTTGTCTCCTGAAGTTTCATGATGATGGGTCTTCGTGTGAGTCTATTTTCATTTATTGTTTTGGCTCTCCATGAGTTTCTTCTTTCTGGAAACTCAGGATCTTCTATTCCAGGAAGATTTTTGCATTTTGGTCTTTGGTGATTTTCTCTGTTTTCTCTTTTTTCGCTTTCAGATGAATCTTAGACCTTTTATTTGATGTTCTATTTTTCTTATCTTTTGTTTCTGATATCTGACCTCTGCCTTTTCTGTCCTATCTTCTGGTAAATTTTTCCCTGTCCTTATCTTTAGACCCTACTATTGCCTTTTATATGTTGGCTTTCATCTTTTTTAGTTTCCAAGAGCTCTTGTGTGTTATGGATTGCTTCCCGCCCCTCCTCACAATCTTTTAATAGCACCCAGTTCTTTGTCATGTCCTTTTATCTAAGGATAATGGCAGTTTTCCTTCCGTTCCCTTTTGCTCCCTGCATTGTATCCACTTCTTCCAAGGTCCTTTTTTTCCTTTCACTTGTTTTGTTCGCATTTAAGAGAAAAACACTAAAAAAATGCTGTGCGTCTGGGTGGGGCTTGTCGGTTGGTGGCTTCACTGGGAGTGATTGATGGGGATCTGGTCATTCCCTTGGGAGACCCTCAATGTCAGTGTTTCGAAGTGTTTTCCCTGGGACCATTCAGCTTCTCTAGAAAAGGATCCCGCATCCTGGGGGTTGGTGGAGGCGGGGGGGTGGGGAGTGTGGGTGCTGGTGTTTAGGGAAGGGGGCTGGGGGTCTCAACCAGTATATGGTCTTCCACCGGCTCCCTCTGTTCTCACCGGCACCTGGCTGCCTACCTTCCACTGCGCCTGCTTCCTCCTTAGTGTTGGAGTCTCTCCCAACACTAAGCCTTCAGTCTCCTGCTGGGTGGGTGAGGAGTTGGTTGGGGAGGGAGTGTGTCTACCTTTCCCCTTGATTTCAGCCATCTGTCTTGTGCCTGCTTTTTGAGATACTGGCGCTTCCAATTCCAGGACCTCTCTGGGGTTTGTGGCAGGAGCCGGCAAGCTTCTCATTGGCTCCTCTACTGCAGGCAGCTCTTGGGTCAGCCCTCTCAGCTCTGCAAATGCTTCCTCGCACTTTGCATTTCCCCAAAACTTAACACCTTTGTCCCCTTTCTTGTTTATCTATTTTTAAAAAAAATTTCTATATAGTTTTTTCAGTGGATCGCAGGAGAGAGGAGAGATAAATGCCTATATTCGTCTGCCTTATTTAATTGACAGTCATATGGAACTTTCTTATTGTGCAAAAACATTTTCTTTCCCTTTCTAGCCAGGGTGGTTAGCTTTCTTTTACAGGTGTTCAACCAGGACCAGAGAAGGGAGCAACTTGCCCAAGGTCACACAGCTGGTAAGTGATAGAGCTGGAACTAAAATACAGTCCTTTCCCTCACAGAGCGGAGCTCATTCCATACACCAATGTGAGTGTAACTATGGAAGACTGGGCCCAGGCTGTTGACTGTAGTTATACCTGGAGGGTTACCAGGGTCTTTCTCATTCCACCTTGTTTTATTTCTGAAATTTTTGAAGTTTTCAAAATAAACATTATTTTTATAACCGGAAAAAAAAAGGAAAGAAAGAAAAACAAATAGAAAAAGGACGAGCGCTCTTGAGAGAGACTATACAAATTATGAGTTCTCCTTGTAGACCCATCTCTAGCCAAGAGTCACCCATCTTCCAGACCTCAGTTTTCCCACCTGGAAAAGGAGAATAATTTATATCCTGCAGGGACATATATCCTACAGGGTCAGCCTTAATTAAGGATTATGAATGTTACTGAATGGAAGCCAACCAGCAGGTCCCTGTGGGCGTCTGATTGTCAGGCTGCTGTATGACTCTCCCTGAGGCTCAGGTTTGGCATTGTCCATGGAGCCCCAACCCACGTGGGCTCTTGGACCCACAGTCAGAATTATGTCACGAGCCACAGAATATAGGTCATAGGTGGGAAGAGGATTTCCTTATACACTCTTTTATGGATTGATTCCTTTAAAAAACCTGCTCCGTGTTCGGTCTGCCTGGGGCACTTCTGAGCTGCCGATTGTTTTCAGGTGACCAGAAATGTTCTCTCATTCACTCACTGAGTTTTTCGTTTTTGGTGTTATATTTTAATTTCTAAGAGTTATTTTCTGTTTTCTGAATGTTCCTTTAAGTACAACGTGCTCTTATTTCATGGACACAATGCTTTCTTATCCTTCGAAGATGTTATTTTTGTTGTTGTTGTCATTGTTGTACCTGTATTAGCATTTATTTGATGCTAAATTCACTCCAGGGCCATAAATTTTTGTTTCTTCAGTTTCTTCTGGGATGTCTTTTTCTTCTGTGCCACCTCCTCTTCCGGTTTAGGAACAGTCTGCTCTTTTTCACTGAAGATCATCTCAGTGTTGCAGAGAGATGAGCTCTGTAAGTTCTGCGCCTCCTCTGGGAGCTTCGTTCACCTGGATGTGCTTAATGACTAGAGAATCTACATCTAACCCTTTAAGTTCAGCATCACTCGCTGCATTTTTAAGCATGTGCAGCAAAAATTCAGCACTCTTTTTGGGCCACCGACCCTGCATCCAGCCCCACTGTTGAGTGGGGGCACACCTACCAACTCCACCATTGTAATGATGGAAAGGCACACATTGCTTCTGTAAAGTGACATCCTTCAGCTAACTGAATGGCTTTTCGGATATGCATACCCTTGATGGCCTGGGCAGTTTCATGAGTGTTTTTAAAGTGAATACGAAGATTTGAACCTCTTGATTTGCACAATTTTATGGGGTTTTCTGGGTCAAGTGAATAGCAAACCACTTTCAGAGGTCACTTCAGGCTGCTTACAGGAAGAGCTGAAGATATTATTGAGATGATTGCCTGACATCCTCTGCTTTTTTTCAAATCACTTTTTTTTCTGTCTGTTGTTTTGGCCTCAGTCTTCCATATCTGAGATTTCTCTCAAATGTCTGGTGATCCTTGGCTGTTGACTCATGCCTAACTAAAAATCCCACTGAAGGCCTTTTGAGCCACGCTTCTCTTGCTCAGGCCCGCGTCCACGTCTGGAAGTGTACTTTCCCTTCTAATAAAGCTTTTCTTTTTCCGCTGTAAAAAAGTAAATAAACATAAATAAAAAATAAAAATAAATAAATAAAATTTTTTTGATTGTTGATCACAGACTTCATCATCAGATGACCAAGCTGAGTGTTCTTGGGGGAACTTCCATGTCCATGTTGTTAGAATTTTTCTCTTGGCCTAGGTTCTTCTGGGAGATGTAAGCCTGGCTGCCAGAGCTCCAAGTGGAGGAGAAGAGCCTAGTGGTCTCAATATTTAGCGACCGAACTCCCATTTAATTCCCTGTTTTAAATATGGTACTCCCGATATCAAATGTTTCCGGTGTCATCCTGTAGAGAGAACCTCTCTGTCTTCAGAGGATAAATTCTCCAATCTTTATTCATGAAGGGCGCTCATCTGGATGCAGAGAGTAGGGTGGGAAACTGATATCACACAGACTTCAAATCAATTTCAGTTCCACCTTCACTTCCGCTTCCGGGAGTACTTGGGGCTGTCAGTTCCCCAGGCCTGTGGAGCTGAAGGAATTCTGAGCTTTATCTTCTCCTGGCTTAAGGTTTAGATTTCTTAGGTCTGCTACCCAAGAAAGTTAGTTACCATTCTTCCATCTGCTTTAAAGTCCCAAAATATTTTTTCTTACTGCTGCCCCTTCTATTCTTTTTGTCCTTGTGGGTACGTGCTTTAAATTTTTATTCCTTTACTCTTGTTTTAGTGGGATTTCAGGAGGTTGGAAAGTTAATGTATGCATCCAATCCGCTTACAGTGTTGTGAAATGTTTGAGTTTCAAAAGTAGAATAAAAATCTTGCAAGTATTACATCTAAAAGGACAAACTACAATCTAAATAAAAGACAGTCAGACATGTTTTGAGCATCTCTTCTGAAAAATGAATAATAAAAAACACTATATAGAATTCTCAAGAAAAAGACTTGAGACTGTAAAATTTTCTATTTAGCCAAACTATAGTCATGTACAAGGCAAACAGATGCACAAGGATTCAAATGTACTTTTTCTGAAAATTTTACTGGGGGCTATACTCCAGTCAACTGGAAAATGAATTAGCATTGAGAGCTCAAGAAAGGAAAAGAATATATCTGTCTATGATATACCAAATAAATGTAACCAACAGCAACAACAACAAAAAAAAAATGGTAATACAAACAGCAAGCAATGCAGCATTCAAGGCTAAATTATTAAATGAGACAAAGATACCGGAGTATTTAATCATGATAAACAATGAAATCCATGAGGACATTATAATACTAACCTTATACACCCAAAATAACAGTGACAAACTCCTACGATCATAACAGGAATTCTTAACAGAGCTGTCTGAGAATAAGGTAAAGATATGTAAATAATTATTTGGAGGATTTAAATAGGTATATTTTATTCCACATTATTTTCAGATAACTCATAGGACATTTATAAAAGTTGATTCTCTAAGAAAATCTCATTTAAAATGTCTAAATTAAAACCATCCTACATAGAAATTTTAGATCATTGTACTATGTTTAGATTTTTTTCTAAACATAGTATTATAAAACAAGAGGTTAACAAATAAAGGAGAACTCCCAAAACCAAGTGTTTGGAAATTAGAAAGTTCTCTACTAAACAGCTCTTGGATGTAAGAGAAAATCAGGTTTAAAAAACAGGCTATTTAGAAATTAATTACAATGAAAACTTTTTATCAAAACCTGTGTAATATTGTCAAGCATCCATCAGAGGACAATTCAAAGCTTTAATTGCTTTTAATATAGAATAAGAAAAACTGAAACCCAAAGAAGTAATTATTCTACTCTAGAAGTTTTAAAAAATCAAAATAAATTTAAAAATAAAGCCGGAGTAAAGAATTAATAAAAACAAATAAAGACTGGATGGGTGGAGGCATTCACAAACCCTCAGTGTTGATGGGCTAATGTTAATGCCTGCCTTTGGCTCCAGGGTGGTAATCGCAATCCAGTGTGCCTGTGGATGAGAAAATGTACAGTCCAGACTGCGTCAGTGCTATCTCCCCCATCTTATATATGAGTAAGCGAGGCTGCAAGGGTTGGAGGTGATGGAAATGGCCCAGAGTCCCGCAGCCAAACAGAGGCAGGGCAGGGACCAGGAATTGTGGCTCTGACTCCAGTCCTGGGCTTCTGCCACTCCTCCCTTGCCAGGTGTGGAGGAAGCCATGAATGGCAGAACACAATATGTCTTACAACAGTTTGCTGTCTTCAGTCCAGATGAGGGAGGGTGTGTGTGCGAGAGTTGCGCAGTCTCTTGGAATATGTCCTTTTCACCGCTCGCTCCCAAGCTTCATCTGTTTCTTCCTGTTAAACCACAGGGTTATGGGCATCTAGCCAGGCAGCCTGGGATTTAACTCTTGCATGGGAAAGGCAGCCTTTTGCTTTTCATTCTTTAGAGTTGTGTATACGGCAGGTACTTATAAATCTGGTTGACCGACCAGTGGACCAGGTTTTCCATCTGTCCATCTTTCTGGCTCTTATTGCTAGATCTTTTCACTCCATCTGGCCACCCTCTGGCCCTGTGGACATGAGCACTCTGTGCTCCAGCCAGGCCTTTGTACCATACTCTTGCTCTTTAGCCCTTTGAGTTTTTGGCCATACTGTGATCTGTTCTTGGAACATCCTTCTCCTAGTTTCTGTCTGGGAAAATCCTATTCATCCTCCACAACTCCGCTTAAATGGGAAGCCTTCCCTGATTTTTCCAGACAGTGTCTCTTCATTCTCAGCCTCTTGAGAATTCCTAGGTTGGACCGCTTTTAAAAATTATATTGTAATATTTGTTAATATGCCCGTGGTCCCTACTAAAGAGAACATTTCCATTCTCTGGCTCCACTGTCTAGCTGGCATGCATAGAAGGAACTCACTGAATATTCGCTAAGGAATGAGTCAGTGTATTGATTGCTCTAGAATTTGGATAACTCCATGAAAGGAATGCTTCGGAACTTCCAGTTTGATTTGGGAGAAGTTTATTTTTCCTTTTAAGTTTCTTTCACCTGAAATTTTATTGTGAAAAATTTTAAACATACAGCAAAATTGAAAGGCTTTTACAGTATACACCTGTATACCCACCACTTAGATCATGTCACTAATGTTTTACGCTTCTTGTTTTATGATATATCTTTCTATCTATTCATTTATTAATCTATTAATCATCCATCCACTATCATCCTTCTATCCGTCTATTAATCACCTTACAATTTGATAAATTTCAAAGTAAATGGCAGACATCAATACAATTTCTTCTGAATACTTTAATATGCAATACCACCTTTTCAGCATTTTAAACAAAACCCATATTCCTTGTCCAGAAATCTGAAATTGAAATCATAAATATTCATTCTTAATAATAATAGTAATAATAATAATAATAATAAAATCTTATATCCTTGGAGTTTATAATATATAACATGATTTTATATGTATTTACTGTATATAGTAACTTTAAAAGGTAGATATTACTCTCAGTGTTTTTCAGTTGAGAAAACTGAAGTTTGGAGAGAGAAAGTGTTTTCCTAAAGTCACTGCTAGTCAATGGGATTTGTGCATGCAGTCTTCAAAAATTAATTGAGCACTTACTATGTGCCGGACACATCCTGGCTACTGGGACATTGCAAGAGAGAATCAGGCAGCAGTTCTGCCCCAGAGTGGCTTCCAGCTTCCTAGGGAAGGCACTCACCTCCATTTTGACAGTTACAGAGCAACATGAGAAGAAGGATGAAGGCAGGTGGGACCCAGGACTTTTCTTTCTACATTTGGAATGCTTTCCCCACTCTTCCCCCTTCAGTTTTCTGAGGATGAGAGCAGGAGGGAAAGCAATTTGAACCCAGAAGGCTAAGGCAGAGAGAGCATGCAACATAACCATCTTCCTGTCCTCACCCTGCCTGCCCTGGTCCAATTGCTTTACCTCCTGGGCCTTTGTGCATGCTGCTTTGGTGGGATATTGGAAAGTTGGGACAGGAAAGGGGGACTCTTAGGAAGTTCAGCACAGAGTCCTGCTTCCCACAACTCCCAGGACACATTTGCTATTGAACACAGAAGTCTGGTGATTACCATGGAGACAACATGGTGCCAGGGATAGAGAGGACATTAGCTCCACGGGAAGGCAGAGTGGAGAGGCCATATTTTTACCTTTCTTTTCTTCCTTCCTTCTCTCCTTCTTTCCTTCCATCCTTCTCCCTTCTCCCTCCCTTCCTCCCTCCCTCCCTCCCTCCCTCCCTTCCTTCCTTCCTTCCTTCTTTCTTTCCTTCTTTCCTTTCATTTTTCCCATTTTTGGTAGGGGTAGACACTTGAGTATATTTCTAGGCTGACGGGCAAGGAAGAAGCAAGATATTCAGGTGTGAGGTGGTGAAACCTGATCCTTGCATCAGCTGGCCTTGAATAGACCGGGGAGTAGGGGAGACAAAAAGGTCGATAATTCAATAAAATTAAGCCAACATTTTCTAGAGGCCAGGAGTTCTTGCTCAGAAGGCCACAGGAAGTGAAGCAGAGGGGAAGGATTGATTTATAATCAGGTACATGACAAAGGGCTCAGCAAGATGGTGTGAGAGAGTGCAGTACAGAGAGAGAAGTGCCCAAGTATACCTGGGAAGGTGATACAAAGATGGAGGATGCTGCAGGCTGCCAGCCTGGGCGCGGAGGGGTGAACAGCTTGGACTGTCTCGGGTGGCTGAGTGGCTGGAGGGTGGGGCATGGAAGGGGTGTGGTAAGAGTTGGAGCAAGATGAATCAGGCGGGGCAGGAGCATAGTATCTTGGCGTAGGAGTCTGGCCTTTTTTCAGATACCTGCAAATCAATAGCCAACAAGCTTTCCTCAACGTGCATTTGGCACAGGAGAACTTTGGAAAGGGCCACTTGGAAGATTGGAAAATATTGGGATGGGATTTGCCTTTGCCTCTTCATATCTGAGTTACTGGATGCTCAGGCAGGAAACCCTTAGGGGGTATGAGACTTTACATTAAACCCTGGAAAGAGCTCTGGATTGGAGGAGGGGACTGGGTTTCTGTACTTACAAGCTATGTCCTTGACTAGTCACCTGAGCTTCTTGAGACAGGTTGTTTTCTCAGTGGCCTCAGAGTTTATAGCCCCTGTCCCAGTGGGTAGCCTGGATTCTGCTCTGTATGGTGTATCTACTTGATAGCTGCTTTTAGGTCAGCCTGACTTCCCAATCTGACCTGGCTTGTTTCAGGCTCTGACAAGTGTGAGGAATTTGGGATATGAAGTACCAAATACGTGCAAGAAAGTATGCTGGGATTGTCCTTGAAACAGGTTGTATGTGATGGTGGCAGGAACAGTGGCCTGGGAGGCAGGAACAGGTGTTCTGTCCCAGGTATATATAAATCATTTAATCTTTTTCTGACTTTGAGGATGGACACTTATGTTCAAGGCCATGGCTATGTTTCTAAAGCACTCACAATTGACGGTATAGTACACTGTAGGGGGACAGAGAAAGTACCGTGGAAGTTCAAGGGAGGGAAGGATTGTATCCAATTTGGAGACTCAAGGAAGGCTGGTTAAAAGAAATGACATTTGAGCTTGCTCTCAAAAGTTGGCTAAGGGTTGGGCTTGACGAGGCATAACAACCATTTGTAAAAGGTTAACTGTGTGCCAGGCACTCTACTCAATATATAAACATCATCTCTTATGGGCCTCACAGAGCTCTTTGGGGTAAATATATTTATTATGTAGATGAGGAAATGAATTAACTTTCTCAAGGTCACAGTGAGTTACTGACTGTAACAGTTAGCTGTTGCAGTGTAACAATTCAGTGGCTTAAAACAATATCCATTTCTTTTATTTATGAGTCTGTGGGTTAGGTAGGGGCCGCCTGGTCTCAGATGGTCCTAAATGGGGCAACTAGACTCTCTTCCACATGGGGTATCATTGTTCAGCAGTCCAGCCCAGACTTGTTCTCATGGAAGAGGCAGGGGTTTGCAAGAGGAAGTGTGCAAGGCCTTTTGCAGCCTACGCTCACAGTGGCACCATTACATCGTCCACATTCTGTGGGCAAAGCAAGTAACAAGACCAGCCTAGTTTCAAAGGCAGGGGAAGTAGACTCTACTTCTTGATGAGAGAAGCTGCAGAGTCACATTGCAGAGGGCATGGAGACAAGAAGTGGAGACTTGGGCCATTTTTACTCCCTATTACAGTAGCAGAGCAGGATTGGATCTCTGCTCTAGCTGGCTCCAAGCTGTGTTCTTTCCATGAGGCTTCACTTCCAGGGAAGATAAAAAATTTGTAGGACAGAAATGAGCAAAGGAAAGGGAGCAAAAAAGCTCAGGACATGTTTGGAAAACACTAGATGTTTCATCCTGGATGAGGTGTGGGGTGTGTAAAGGGGAACAGCAGAGAGTAAGGCAGTCAGGGTTGATCTGGTCAGTCTTTGGAGACCTTGAATACAAAAGTAAGCTGCGTGGACTTTATCATGCCTGTTAGAAGCCATGGAAGGATTTTTTTTTTTTTTTTTAATTTAGACTATAATGATATAACTCTGTACAGTAAAATTCACTTTTAAGGAATACATATCTATAAGTTTTGACAAATGTGTATGATTCTATAGTCACAAAAACAAACAATTACCACCCCCCAAAAAAGGTTTCCTTGTGCCACTTGTAGTCAATTTTCTCCCCCTCCCCCAGTCCTTGGCAACTACTAATATGATACCATTTCTATAGTTTTGCTTTTTCCAGAATGTCATATAAATGGAATCATGCCATATATAGAATTTTGTGTCTTTTCTTTCATTTTACATAACGCTCCTGAGATTCGTGTATGTCATTGCAGGTTATCAGTAGCTCATTCCTTTTTAATGCTGAGTTGTATTTCGTTGAATGGATGTATCACAATTTGTTTATTTCCAAGACGAGGGACATTTGGGTGATTTCTAGTTTGGGCAATTTTAAATAAAGTTGCTATAAACAGTAATATGTGAATCTTTGTTTAAACATATATTTTCATTTCTCTTTAGTAAATACTTAGAGTAGGATTTCTAGGTCAAAGTGTATATATAACTGCCAACCTATTATCTGAAATGTCTGTATGAGTTTGTATTCTTCCTAGTAATGTATGTGTGGTCTAATAGCTTCATCTCCTTGTTAGCACCAGTATTGTCAGTTTTTTTTTTCTTTCTAATTTTAGCCATCCTAACAGTTGTAGTTCCTGATGGTTTGAATTGGCATTTCTCCAGTGACAGGATGTTGGGCATCTTTTCATGTTTCCATATCTCTTCTTTTCACATTAAAAAAAATGGGTTGCTTTCTTCTATTAAGTTTTAAGGGTTGCTTTCTTCTAAGTTTTAAGAGTTCTTTATATATCCTAGGCATACATTTTTTTTATCAGATAATTGTTTTGAAAATATTTTCTCCCAGATGCTCAGAAGGGTTTTAATAGGAAGTAACTCTTTGAGTTTTAAAGGTGTGCTCTGTGGCATTGTGTGGTGGGGGAGTGGATGGGGAGGGAGAGACAAGGAGGCTGTCTTAATAGTCAGGTGAGAGCTGAGGCTCTGAGCCAGGCCAGGGGCAGTGGTATAGGGAGGAGCAAAGAGACAGAGGCATGGGGCCCGTTGAATGGTAGTAAACACCTCTTTTACCCTGTGAGTCCACCCTCCCTCCCACCTTCCTTCTTTTGACAGATATTTATAGAACACCTACTAAGCATGATTGGGCTAGATGATCTTTCAGGTGCTAGGAAGTTCTTACAAGCCAACTTGGGCTCTGATGAGCTGAACTAGGTGTAAAGCAGAGGGATCCCCTCCTTAAAACCAGGCTGTTCTGATAGAAAAGCTCTGGAGGTCATCAATTTTGGCCTCTCACTCAATGTAGGATCTCCTGGGAAGCACAGCCAACAGGTGCCTGTTCATTTCCTGTGGGTGCCCCTCCTGGGATGGGGGGCTTACTCTGTCCAAGGGACCACTTTCATTTTCTCTTTCTCTTTTTAAGGGAAAGGATCACACCTTTTACTAAGGGGAAGTGCCCTCCAACAGTGGATTACAATTCAGATCCTACTCCTTAAAGCCACACATGGACAGCCCGCGGTGACCAGAAGGCCCAAAGGACTGAAGATGGATCTGGGGATGGGAGGGTGATAGTGGGAATGGGGGGGTCTTGGAGAAAGGACATATGGGAATGCCTGGGAGAGGGGGAGATGTAGTGATGTGATGGAACCACTTTTCTGGAGACATCTACCTGGAGGTCACGGTGCCTGCTGGGACGGCTAGGATGAGAGATCTTTTGTTATGAGATCAATTATCCTGAGAATTCAAATCAGCCAGTGACGCGAACATGGGAGCCAGACAGTGGATGAACTAAAAAGGTGGAACGCGATTGACACTTTTGGAACCCCTTTCTATAAAGCCAAGGTGCTTAACTCCCTGTTCATTAAAATCCAAAGAGGCGGGAGAGTGTGGCATATGTCATAAGGCAGCTCTAGGTCCCCTCCAGGAGTACTTCATCTCCACCCCAGGATGCTTCTGGAAGCTCAGCAGGGCCTCCTGCTATGAGGAGGCTGCTGACCTCCAGGCAATGTGCAGCCATTGGGAACAATTAGTTTCATCCCTGGAGTCAGGCCTCATGGGCACACCAGTGTAGCATAAAGTTTTGTCTGTAGGCTTTGGCCACAGTGTTCTGAGCTGCTTCCCATACTGTTGTTTGTCAGTGAGACTGAAGAGGATGGCAGAAGCATATTGTCCCTAGAGAAAAGGAGACCGAGGCACCACAGCCTCAGCCAAAAAACTCACATAAAGAAAAAGAAAAATACTTTGAATACTTCTTCAGAGCTTGAGTGCCTTACAGAAAGCAGTACTTTCTCACTCAGGTCAAAATAACTATTTTGGAAGAAGTAAAACTGTCTTTATTCATAAACATGTCATCTATGTAAAAAATCATACTGAATCCTCAAAAAAGGAACGATGAGCCAAAATAGATACAAACTAGAGCTAATAAGTCAGTTTAGCAAGTTCAGGAAATAAGATCAATATACCAAAATCAACTGTTTCTATATATTAGCAATAAAAAATCAAAAATTGAAAATGTCATTTATCATAGCATCAAAACTATCAAATACCTACGTATAAATCTGACAAAAGATGTACAAGATCTGTACACTGAATTCAGCTAAAATACTGCTGAGAGAAATTAAAGAATACCTAAATGAGGGAGAGATATACCATGTTCATGAATCAAAGACTCAATGTTTTTAAGATGTTAGTCCCTCCTCCCTCATATCAAACTATGAATTTAAAACAATACAAATCAAAATCCCAGTGATTTTTTTAAGTTGACAAGCTGATCTAACACTTATATGGAAATATAAAAGACATAAAATAGCTAAAACAAATTGGAAAAAGAGGAACAAAGCTGGAGAACATTACTTCATCTCACAGTGTGAAATTGGTGTCATGATAGACAAATAGATTAAAGGAACAGAACATAGAACCCAGAGACAGACACGCTTAGGGGCAACGGATTTTCAACGAAGGTGGAAAGACAATCCAAAGGGAAAATAGTCTTTTCAACAAATGGTGCTGGAACTATTGGATAACAACATGCCAAAAAAAAAACAAAAAAAAAAAAAAACAAAAAAAAACTATGACCAGACTTGAATCATATACAAAAATTAACTCAAAATAGATCATAGACCTAAATGTAAAATCTAAACTATAAAACTTCTAGAAGAAAACATAAGAGAAAATATTTGTGCTTTGTGTTAGGCGAATATTTCTTAGATATTAATTTGACTGCTTATTCGAATGTTTAACTATTTGAACAATTTGTTAAATAAGATTCAATTAAAATAAAACTTTTGTTATTTTAAAGACTATGAGAATGAAAAGACTAGCCACAGACAAGAAAATATTTGCAAAACATATATCTTATAAAGGACTTATATCAGACTTCATATATTAGTCATGGAAATGCAAATTAAAACCATAATGAGATACCACTGCCCACCTATTAAGACAGTTAAAAAGAATGACCATACCTAGTGTTGGTGAAAATGTAGAACAACTGAAACTCATACACCTTAGGTGGAAATATAAAATAGTACGACCCCTTTGGAAAAGTCTGGCAAGTTAAAAAGTTAACCATACACCTATCATATGATCCAGCCATTCCTCTCCTGAGTATTTACCCAAGAAAAGAAAGCGTGTCTACACAAAGACTGTGCAGAAATGTTCCTAGCCACTTTGTCATAGCTCCAAACTGGAAAAAACCCAAATGTCCATCAACAAGTGAATGAATAAACAAATGCAGTTTATCCATACATATGTCAAGACAAATCAAATTGTACACTTAACATGTGCTGTTTATATGTTAATTATACCTCAACAATTGTTACCGTTTAAAAGAAACTAAGGAGAAATAACAATGCGATGTAGGATCTTAGGATTCTGAAAAGAAAAATGAACATTAGTGTTAAAATTGGTGTAATTTAAATAAAGGCTGTGGTTATTTAATATTATGCCAGTGTTAATAACTTAGTTTTGATCATTTTACTATGGTTTTGTAGAAGAGAAGTTGAGTGAAGGGGCTATGAGAAATCTGTATTATCATTGCAACTTTTCTGTAAGTCTAAAATTAATTAAAAATAAAAAGTTAAAAAATATCTGCAATAACTTTTTAAAAAGATGCTTTACCTTATATAAAAATAAAAAGTGCATTTTTCAAATATATTAGCCATCATATTTTCGACAGTCTGTTGCCATAGAGAAAGTCAGCAAATTTGGAGTGCTTATCTTATTGTAAGAGAAACCTGCATAGTAACTTCAGGCAGTTCTTTTACTTTGCCATGAGATACCAATGACCTTCTCTGTTACAAAAGCCATGTACGCTGAAAAGGAACAGCCTACTATAATGGAGTGAAAGGTTCTCTGGCTGCCACGGAAAGCTCTGTTTCACTGTTTCTATGTCTGGAACTACTGTCTTGGCTGTCTTTAGCTAAGGCTCTTTGAGCACTTTGGTATTGTAAGACTAGATGAATCTGCACCCTTGTTTGACTCAACAGTTTCAGTGTGGCCTTCAGGCAAATCGACAGATCTTTCTTGAGCTTTACTTTCCTTTTTATAAAACAGATAAAAACTGACCTGCTTTTGTAACAAGATTGTGAGGATTAAATAAGATATTGTACGTTGTGTGCAATTCAAATGTAAGGTGGAACTGAAGACCTAAACTATAAAATCTGTTTGAAAGATTTCTCCTTTAAGGAGAATTCACCAAATCCTGATTTGTGAAATTGAACAATTGGAAAAAGAATTTCCTAAAGGGTTCCTTTCAAATAACTTTAGGATGGGAAGCCCACGTCACACATTTTAGGAAAATGTCCATTATGTGTATCTATGTATTTGCATAAAACTTTCTTACACTAAACTCAACTCTTCTAAATGCTCATTGGAGCCTGACAACCCTCTAACAATTAGGGTGAACTAAATTGCTCTAACAAATAGTCCCGAACATGTAGTTACTCAACTACAATAAAAGTTGTATTTCTTGCACCCATAACCAAAGCAGGTTTTAGGTTTGTAGGCAGTTCTCCATACAGTGACTCAGGGATCCATGCTCCTTACAACTTGTGACTTGGTCACAGCCTATGGCCTGGTTGTCATCTGCACCTAGCTAATATAAGGAGAGGCAGGAGAACCTCACATAGGCTTTCACCACTTCTGCTCACATTCTACTAAAGAATTCTGACACAAGGACACACTTACCTGCAAGAGAGGATGGAAAATGTAGTCCAGCAATTTGCTCAAAGAAGGGAGGGATAGATTTTAGTGGATAGCTAGTGGTCTCCATCAGTTTGTAGATTAGGTCACAATCAGGTGACAAACTCAATACTGTAGGCCTAGAGGCCGTGACGACCATGTCTGGTGCCTTAAGAAGCCCAGCCTCGACCCTGATCTGAACCACCACTGCCTCTCACCTGGACTCTCCTCGCTGGTCTGTCTTCCACCCTTTCCCCTGCAGTCTATTCTCCACCCTGCAGATAGGGGACCCTATTAACACCTGTACCAAATCATTGCGACAATGCTAAAGATTCAAACCTGGGGGAGAAAATTACCCATGATCCCATCGCCTTCATAAACTTGTCATTTCCCCCATATTGTCTCTCAGTCTTTGTTCTTGGGTGCACAGATCTGAGGGAAATTGACCCAATGAGGGGCATGGTTTGCACCTGATCCAGGTCTGACTCCACATTGTGGTTCCCAGAGCAAGACACAACAAAGGCTACTTTCCAGGTCACACGTTTATTTTTACAGAAGCGGTGGCCATACAGCCACAGGGACATGAAGTGTTCTAGACAGTAGACACAGTGCCTGTAGCTGCAAGAGCCTGCTAGGGGAGACTCATGCTTTTCTCCTTGGTCCCCATGATCCAGGGAGAAAAATCAAAACCACACAACATCCCCATTCCCACATGCCCTCCCTTCATTTTTAGTAATATCCAATTAAATTTATCCATTCTTCCAGCCAAAGAAATAGGCTATAATTGATTTTACAAAAAACCTTCATGCAGCCAAGAAACTCAGGGCTCTGGAGGAGAGAGGCCTATTCTTTTACTTTCCAAACACACTGTTCCCCTGTGCAAAGTTCAACTCCATCTGAAACCACTGCACAGACGGACAGTGACAGGACTGAATACAAGTAAAAGCTGGTTACTCGACTCACCATGCTGGGAAGGCTGCCCCCTTCTGGGCAAGATATGACTGAAGCAAAACATTAACCTGAAGTGCAATGTCAAGACCTCCCCATCCAAGCCCCAGGTTCTGGGTGTCTGTGAAGAACAGGATTTGGTTTGTAGGACTAAGGACAACAGAGGCGGCTGGCATCTCTGGCTCTACTCCCAATGGCTTAGAAACAGAGGTCCCACTGGTGAAAAGATGGAGCCTTATCTGTTGGGTTAATCTGCTTAGGTTGACCATTCCTCTACAGCAAGTAGGATCATCAGTTTAACCCCAAACAGGAAGCAGATAGGCCCACTGAGAGCTAATGCCAGAATTCACATGCTTTGCATACAAGCAAAAGAATGGTTGTTTTTTTTTTCCTATGCCCTCTCCAGAGGCCAAATGGATAAGGGGGTTCCTATGTCTTCTAAATGCCATGACTGTCCAGTACTTGGGCTGAAGGACCTTAAATGACAGACCACTCCCAGGTGTCCACTTGGATCATTTGTTTTCCTCTGACTTTCCACACAAATGAGGTTTTCCATGGGTTTTGCAACCACAAGGTCTAAGACAGCCATGAATTTCCACACTAGAAGGGTCCCAGGGAGGTCTTGTCTGTACTGATGCGATAGATGAGCAAAAACTACAGTTTAGAGGAAAAAATGACTCGTCCACAGTTGCACAGCTCATTGAGCAAGGGCTGAAACCCAGGTCTCTGACTCCTAGTGCAGTGCACGTGCTCTCTCTCAGAATGTCACTGCCTGGCACAGCTCACTTCATTCCAGCTTCCCTTATGTGACACAATTCCTTCTCAGACTCTCGGTTTTTAGCCGAGGCTGCACAGTTCTTAAGATGGGAGTTGCATAAATGGCCAACTTTTAGTAAGTGGAGAAGGACCTCGGGGAGTTCCTTTCCCTCTGGAATGGAAATGGAGCTAACTTTTCTCTGAGCTTAGGATTTGTAAGGCACTGAAATCAACTACGGCTGGGGGTAGGGGAGAAAAAAAAGAGAGGATGAGTGGTTAGAGATATCAAGCAGATGCTCTATTCTTTCAGCCCCACAGTGAGAATCCTCACGAAACCTAACAATGGTGGGCTCCATTTTCCTGCTTGGTGTGGTCCACCCCACCCCCCATTCCACGGGGCAGCATGGACGCATCCCCACCAGGACTAAGCGGGTTCTGGGGACAAGAGGCACGGAGGGTTGGAGAGCCAAGAATAAGCCCAGGTCCTCTGTATACAATTCAGAGCAGAAACCATTCACGCCACACCGGCGGGTATCCCAGGTCTAGGCTGGGACAGGATTCAACCCTGAAATGTTCCCAGGGACATGGTCCTCTTGGAGTAGACTGAGTGATGGCTGGGGTGGGCCCACGAGCCTGAGCATGAAGGAGGGAGAGGCAGAACATCACCAAGGATGGCAGAGAAAACTTTGGGATAGGACCTTTGGCACAGCACATCTTCGGACGCCTGCCCATTTGTTGCCCTCCTGAGACCCCAGGGATGGAGAGGAACCTTCCTTCTTTCTGCCCATGAGGATAAATACTGGCCGACTGAAGCAATGGCAGTGCCGCTCCAGGGCAACCCTTCATTATTCTAGCCAAACCTGTGCCTAGGTGACCTAACGTGGAGCCTTTGGGACTCAACCACTGAAACCAAAGCACTTCAGTCAGCTGTGATGCAGAATAGGAAGCAGTAACAGCTAGCAAAGCCTTCGGGCAGATATTGTTAACCCCTGGCAACAGATGAAGAGCTGGGCTCAGAGGCTGAGTGACTCACCCAAAGTCACACAGCTAATGAGTGGCTGTACTGAGAACTGGACTCAGATACATCTGACTTCAAATCCCATGTCCTTCCCACTCCACTAGGTAGCCCCTGGAGGCTGGGAACAGCCCATCAGGATTGTCTGGGTGGGATTTCTGGAGGGGTTCTTTCCGAAAGTAGGGATCTGGGAGAGCAGCCAAGCGTAAGTGAAGGGAAGATGCCTCCTGACCTTGGGGACAGGGTCCATCCACACATCTGTCTCTTTGTGGGTGGGCTCTGACTCAGTGCCTGGCAGCCTTGCAGATCTTGTCGTATACCTCAGGAAAGGCATCATGGCAATTGAGCTGATCCCGCAGCTTGTGGTACAGCGAGCCGTCAAACATCTCCCAGAACTCCTCGCGGTTCATGTAGCAGTCAGCATACAGCATCTGGAACCTGCAGAGCAGAGATAGGGTACGGAAGTGGGGAAGTGATGTTAGTGGGACACAGCACATTCTGCAGTGCAGAAATCACTTCTGGAGGATTTTCTTGTCAAATTCCCCTAACGATCTGGTGGTGGAAGGTGATGCAGGAATTCTTATCCCCAATTTGCTGATGGGAAATCGAGGTTCAGGGCATTAAGTGACTTGGCAGTAGAGGCAGTCAGGATTAGAACTAGGACTGTGGCTTCTCCCTGTGCTTGGTGCACTGCCTCCCTGGCAGGGCCACTGGCTGCTTTCTTTTCATTTTTTTTTCTCCTGATGCTTAATAAACTGCACATATTGAAAGTACACAACTTACTAAGTTTGACATATGTATACAACCTAGAAACCATCATCTCAGTCTAGATAATGACCACAATGACCCTCCAAACTTTCCCTTATGCCCCTGTGTTATCGCCCTCCACCAGCCCAGGTGGATTTACTTTCTGTCACCAGGGATTTTGGAATTTTATATACATGGAAACATCGCTATTCTTTTTTCCTGGCTTCTTTCAATCAGCATAATTATTTTGAGATTTGTTCACATTATGTAGGTCAATAGTTTGTTCCAGGCCATTTTCTGAGCACTGCTCGGTCCTGGGACCCTGTATGGCTTTCACAATCATAAATTCCTTCTTCCTTAGCTTTGGTCTTCCAACCTGGAGTGGCATCCCCCAGAACATATGGAAAACCACCCCATTATCTTCCCCGGGGGGAGGAGTGGGGCAGTTCTCGTGTTCCCAGCTCAAGCAGCTAGGGGGTGGGGGGATACAGGTGTGCTGACCAGAGGAAGGGGATGCAGAGAGAAGAGGGGCAGGAGCCCTGCAAGCCCACCTCCTTAACTTCCACTAGGTACTTTCCAAAGCAGAGGCTGCCAAGCGACAAACTCCAAAGCGAACAGATAGTCTGACTCAGAACCTGGCCACCTTGGACCTTCCCTGAACCGCCCTGCAGCCATCCCTTAGAGCTGGAGGCCAGAGGGATCAGGCCACATTTGGAGCCACTCACCCATGAACACTTCGGACGAATTTCTCCAACTGCCGCATGCAGGACCTGGCTTCGAAGTGCTTCACGCGTGGCTCCCCGTAAGCTCCGATGTCCACGTAGAGCTCTGTCTCGTCTCCCTTAGGGTGCACCAGGCCAGGCTGGCTGGGCAAGATGAATGGGCACAGCCAGATAGGGTAGACCTGGGTGGACCAGGCAGGGAGTATTGGTGCTTTTTCTCCAACAGGTGAAAGGCTCATGGCTGGCCCACCCCACATCTACCCAAAGGGAGGATTTTCGGCACTCTCCAGGGCCCCATCTTCTGGCTGCTCACAGCTTCACCCCCAACTCCACACTAGAGGATGCAATCTGAGAAGTTCATGGAAATGCTCATCACAGGGCCCTATGTCTGCTCTCCCGTCAGGGCCTTCGCTGAGCGGGCTCATTTTGCAGTTGGGAAAATAGAGGCCCCCCAACTGCCCAAAGTCAGTCACAGGGTTCAGGGGAGAAGACCGTGGATTCCACGGGACGGCTGTTGGCCTGGCCTGCCCGGCCCCGCCCCAACTCACGTGGATGTCGTTGTGGAAGGTGTGCAGGGCCGGTATCATGCACTTCATGGGCACCAGCATGTCTTGTACCACGTGGTGCTGCTCATACAGTTTGCGCAAGGTCTCGCCCTGGGTCAGCTTCAGCAGGGAGATCTTGGGAGGCACCATCCAGCCAAAGAGGTAGCGGAAGATGGGGCTGTTGCCAAAGGGAATGATGTCCTGAAAGACGAAGGTTGGGGATGCAGAGAAGGAACCAAGGATGGAGCGTCTCCGTGTGCCAGCGGCCAGGCTCTCAGTCAGTGCTTGTTATGTATGACAGGGTCCACCCCAAATGGAGGGGCGTGATGGTCCCCAGGATTTACCCAGTTGGATCCCAGCTGGAGTCTTGGCTTTGGCATTTACCAGCTGTGATGAGCTTGGGTTAGTTACTTAGCCTCTCTGAGCTCGGTTTCCTTATCTGTAAAATGGGACTTGTGAGAATAGTGACATACCAAATGGAAGGCACTCAGCCCAGTGCCTGGAGCAAAATAATAAGGTATCTATAATTGTTGTTCTAGCTGTTGAGGTCAGAGTGGCTGGCGCACGGCAGGCAACTGCAAATGTCTGAGAAATAAATGCTGTTGAATGAGAAGCATAAACAATCCTCTTTGGGTCACACAGCCAGGGACAGCTCTCACTGGGGTGGGCAAGGTCTGGCTCAGGTTCAACTATGAGCCCACTGGTTTACAGCATCTCCTGGGAGGCCTTCTCTGACCCCCAACCTCCTCTTTAAACTGTTACTGCTCTCCATCCCTCCACGTACAACAGCAAATTCTTGCTCACCTTTCAAGGCCAAGCTTGATGGCTACCTCCAACCCTAGACAGAACTAGCCACTTCCTCTTCGTGTCCCTGTGGCCCTCACAGTGCCACCCCACCTGCCTACTCCAACTTCATCTCCCCAAACCGCCCCCTGAGTAGAGGCTGTTCTTCCTCCTTCAAATCATGAGGGAGAGCTGCCTCACTCAGCACTGCTGCTTTCCAAGACGTCCTCTGCTCCCCGCCAGCTCTGCTATGGCTCCCAACAGCAAGGACCATAGCATGGCCCCCTGCTCAGTCTTCCTCCCTGCTCCAAGTCTGCTGTCTTCCTGAGGGTCACCAGTGTCCACTGGTAACCCACTCCCACAGCTCCTTGACACCAAAGATGTTCCTTCATTAGATAATTATGAGGTGCCCATGAGGTCAGGTGCTAGGTTCTATGCTAGGTGCTGGGGATACCAAGATAACTGAGACTTGGTCCCTGTCCTCAAGTGTGGAAGAGACGTGGCCACAAGACTATGGTGTAAGAAAAGCTGGGACCAAGAGATGCAGAGGCAGTTCACAAAAGGGTCCACATTAGACTAGGGGCCAGTGGAGGCTCCCAAAGAAGCCACCATGCTGACCTTTGGGGTTGAGTGACTCTTCCCCTCCACTCTCTTGGAATCACCTCTCTGATCACCAGTCCACTCCCATAAGGGAGAGATCTGTCTGCTTTCTTCTCCGTTAGATTCCAGCACCTACACCAATGCCTGGCATATAAGAGTACAATACATGCAAAGGCTTTTTTTTTTTTGTCTCCTTGGCTTTTTTGGAAAAGCGACATATGCCCATAGCAGAAATTCCAACAGTCCAAAGGTTAAGCCTTCTCTCAAGTCCCTGACCTTTCTTTCCACTCCCCAAAGGCAACCACTGTTAGGAACTGAGTACCTTCTAGAGGCATTTGATGCCGACAAGCATATGGGCTGTACAAAAAGCAACTCACAGATAGGGGCATCGACAGCCTCCTGCTTATCACTGTATCCTGTGCATCAGCGCCCACAGTGCTACCCATTCTTTGTCGTGGATGCCTAACACTGTGCTGCAGGGACACTGTGCTAACACTGTCTATGGCTGCTTTCAGGCTATGAGGGCAGAGTTGCTCCTAGAGAGACCTCATGGTCCATGGAGCCTAAACTACTACCTGGCCCTTTACAGAGAATGTTTGTTGACCTCTGCTCTACTGTATGGATGTAGCCTAATTTACTTAATCAGTTCTATACTAATTAATGGGTATTTCAATTATTTCTTGACTACTCCAATGAATATCCTTTGTGCATGCATCTTTGCGCATTTACATGTACATTTATCTGTAAGATGAATTCCTAGAAGTGGAAAATTCTGGTTTAGACAGTGTGTGCAATTTTAATGGATACTATTTTAAGAGCTTGCACCACTTTATACTCTCCCAGACAACGCAGGAGACTGTTGTTTCCCCACACTCTGGCCAGCGTGGTGTGTTATCAAACTTTCGCATCTCTGTCATTCTGATAGGTGGAAAATGAGGCTCCTGTAGTTTTGTTTCACCTGTCTTGAATTCTGAGTGAGACCACATCACTTTTCTTATGTTTAAAATCCATTTACATTTTTTCCCCCTAAAATAGTCCATCGTTAGCCTAAAGTTATCAGCTGGAACCACTCCTTTTCCAATGTCTCAACTTCACAAAGTTCGGGTGCCCTGCCCTTCTCCTTTCCCTCCTCTGTCTACCCCATTATTCACCCTTCTGCCTTGGAATGATCCTGGGCCCTATGTCCCTGGCTTCACTCCTGGTCCTGTCCTGCCAGCATGCTAAGGTCAGTCATCACAGCCTCTCCCATTCTCGGACCCCTGCTCTCCAGCTGCCCTTGGCCTTTATCTGTGTCCAGCTTGTTACTGGCTTTCTCTGCTCTGCTGGGATGCAGGACCCCACTAAGGGTTCAACAGGCCCAGCCTGATCCAGAACCCCAAACCCCAAAGGCAGGCCCTGTGATAGCGGCATTGTAACAATCAAGGACCTATCTATCCTTCCATATTGATGTTATTGCGCTGAATTAGTCAACCATTTAAACTGCTAAAAATGAGGACTTCGAAAAGAAAGGAAAGACAGGGCTGCCCAGAGTCCCTTTTCTTTTCAGTCCTTCCTTATTCATCAGTAGCCAAGGCGAAGTGTTGGTAGAATGTGAATTTATCAAGAAGGGAAATAAAAGCATTTGAGTTAGTTTTGTGCAGCACTTTCACTGGTTCTTTAAGAATGACATACATATGCATGAAGAGTTAAATGCTCTTATATTACATTTAAAAGATAAATAGTAAAACTCATGCTAATAACTCAAATTTTTAATATTTCTTTACTCAGAATAACATTAAATAGCAAATATTTATGATAAGAGACGGACCAAGGAAGAGAGCAAAAAGCTTCGTAATTCAGTATCTTTGATGGCATGTTTCCCCCTGCTTTTTGCACTGGGCCCTGAAGATTGTGTAGCTAGCTCTAACCTCAAATATTGCTGATTGACAGAGCTGGGTGAGGAAGAGACTGGACCAGCCAAGTGTGGCCCAGATGCGACAGGAATGAAGTGATCACCTAGAATGCTGTTGATCATGACCATACTGATATGTGTGTCCTCAGTCCTGCCCTGAAGTCCTGACACATAGAGACAGCTGCCCACTTGACGTCCTAAACAGATATCTGAAAGGCATCTCAAACTGACAAGCCCTAAACCAAACTTCTGATTTCCCTTCCCAGGCCTTTCCCCCATGTTGCCCACAGCAGTCAATGGCACATCTGGTCACCAGTTGCTTGGGGCCCTAACCTTGGAATCACACCCATGGCCGATCTGTTCAGAGGATTGGTTGGTTCTGCTTTCACACTATCTCCCAGATAAGATACTTTTTCCCTCCTCTACTGCTACCACCCTAAACTCAGATATCTTCTTTCTTCTATTTTTCATCTAGCTGTCAAAGTTATTCATTTAAACCAGAAATCAGGTCATGTCACATCACTTTTCTGTGCAAAGCCCTCTTTCAATTTCCTATCATACTTAGAGTAAAATATAAAGTCCTTCCTTGACTTACAAGGACCCATTTGATTCAGTCTCTGACTGCTATGTGACCTTATTCCTCACCACGGATCTAGCTCAGGGGCCTTCTTGCTGTTTTTCCACTACGACAACTGGTTAACTATATGCAAAGGAGTGGCGTCAGACCCCTATCTCACATCATGTAAAAAACTTAACTCAAAATAAATCAACAACCTAAATATAAGAGCTAAAATCATAAAGCTCTTAGAAGAAAACATAGGGCTAAATCTCCATAACCCTGGGTTTAGTAAGGGATTCTTAGATATGACACTAAAAGCATGAGTAACAAAAAATACATATACTGAACTTCATCAAAACTAAAAATTTTTGTGCATCAAAAAAAAAGCGAAAAGACAACCTACAGGATGGGAGCAAATATCTGTAAGTCATTTATCTCATAAGGGTCTAGTGTTCAGAACATATAAACTCTTACAACTCAACAATTAAAAATGAGCAAAGGAGCTGAATAGACACTTCTCCCAAAAATATGCAAATGGCTAATAAGCATGCGAAAGGATGCTTAACATCATTAGTCATTAGGAAAATGCAAATCAAAATCACAATGAGATTCCATCTCATACCCACTAGGATGGCTATAATCAAAAACCAGAGAACAAGTGTTGGTGAGAATGTAGAGAAAATGGAACACTGCTGTTAGAAGTGTAAAATGGCTCAGCCACTGTGGAGAAAAGGTGAGTGGTTCCTCAATAAATTAGACACAGAGTTATCTAATGACCCAGCAATTCCACTCATGAGCATATACCCAAAAGAACTGAAAACTAGTACTCAAATACTTGTATGTGAATGTACAGCAGCATAATTCACAATGCCAATCGGTGGAAACAATCCAGAATATCCAACCACAGGTGAATAGATAAACAAAATGTGTCATATCCATACAATGGAGTGTTATTCAGCAATAAAAGGAAATGAGTGCTGATACATGCTACAACATAGATGAATGCTGAAAGCATACTTAGTGAAAGAGGCCAGACGCAAATGATTCCATTTATATGAACTACCTAAAGTAGATAAATCCGTAGAGACAGAACAGATTGATGGTTGCCAGGCTGGGGGAAGGGGGAATGGGGAGCAACTGCTAATGGGCACAGTATTTCCTTCTGGGGTGATGAAAACGTTTTGGAACTAGATCGAGGTGATGGTTGCACAATATTATGCATGTACTAAATGCCACGGAATCGTATACTTTAAAATGGTTAAATTTATGCTACTGCACTTCAATTCAAAGAGGAAAAAAAAAAATCCATGCAGCCCATTTGAGGACCTGTGCTCTGGCACCTCCCTCACCTAGAACACTCTCCCCTGGACTTCTTCATGGCTTGTCCTCTCTATGTTCAGGTCCCTGCTCATAAGTTATCTCCTGAGAGGCCTTCCCTGATGCCCTTCAAAATGTCACTGTTCCCCATCCCTCCATGTACAACAGCAAATTCTTGCTCATCTGTCAAGGCCAAGCTTGATGGCTACCTCCAACCCTAGACAGGACCAGATTAGCCATTTCCTTTTCCTGTTCTTGTGGCCCTTTACAGGACTAGAGTCTGTCTGCTTGGCTGGGCTACAGTTCCTCAAGGACGGAACAGGTCAGTGTTCCCCAAATTACCTGGCCCAGCACTCCACTCTCTGTTCACTGGGAGCCTGCCGCTTTAAGTGAAGAAGGTCCAATCTCAGAGGAAGCAACTGTGTTACTATGTAAGAGTAACAGTTCCCTAGGACAAAGCCACTCTTTGCTCTTAAGGGAGAGAGTGTGGCTACAATGTTAACCATCCTGGTTCCCTGCCCTGCCAACTTAGAGGAGCCAGGACTACTGGGAAATCTGAGCCTCACCTGGAGCTCCCAGAAGATGCTACGCGTGTGCCGGTGGTAGTAGTGTCTCAACGGGATGTATTCCAGGCCCTCTTGGTTTGTCTTCAGATAGTTCTCCACGTGCTTGAAGAACCACGGCTTGTAGTAATTGCCAATGCTATTCAGCTGAAATGACAGAGGGCATTGTGTCAGCCCACAGACAAGCACTAAGTGCCATCAGGGTGTAACAGTGATACCCAGCTTCTGTTCAGCACTCCTGGCCTTTTCAAAGCTCTTTCATGTCTATTATCTCCTTTTTAGACTCTTGAAAGCCTGGTGAGGTTAAGCACAGTGGGTATTCTCTAACAGGGAGAGCGGAAGCTCAAAAAGGTTAAGTGGTGTGCCCAGGGCCCAACAGCTAGTTCCTGATAGTCTAGAGGACTTAGTGACCCCGACCTAGTCCCCTGCTCTTTCTCAATGAGAAAAATCAAAGCGCAAATGTTTTCTGGCATCTGCCACAACACGGTGCTCCATGCAGGTGAATTCCTCCCTCCCTCCCTTCCACTAGGCCAGTGTTGGCACAAACACGGAGCATGGGTCATCCCCTCCTCCCTGGGTCCCATGGTCAACAGCACTAATTAACCATGATACTTTCCCTGCAGCCCTAGACTAAGCCTCATTATCCTCTGAGTGTGTGCTCCCCCTAGGCAGCCACCGTCAATGGAGGAAACCCACAGAGCAAACCTACGTACTTCCTTGGCACTGGGCCTTGTGGCCCCAATGCCTAAACCTTATATTTAGCTGGTATCTTCTTCAGTCCTAAATGGTTCAGGACTTCACCTGTGCCCTGGGATGGCTTAGCTTCTCTAGGCCTCAACTTCCTCATCTGTGAGATGAATTATGAGCAGATGCTTTCAGAGAGAGGCAGGGCAGCAGCCTCAAAGGAGCACAGGCTCTAGGACTGGGCAGCTAAGGCCAAATCCTGGCCTAGTCACACACTAGCTGTGTTACTTTGGGCAGGTCATTCTATCAGCCTGTTTCTTCACATGTAAAATGGTAATAAAAATATATGCTTTGTGGGAGTTTTTCTTGGTGCCTATTAGAAATGATACATACACACACATACATACTGTGGATGCTCAGGCCTCACATCAGACCAGCTTCTCGAGGAGGTGGGAGAGGCACTGGAGTTTTATGGGGCAGATAAGATCACACCCAGCTGGGCAGGCTAAGTAAAGGATTAGGAAGAAGTGGAGAGTGGAGGCCAGAGAGGAAAAAAGTCGTCAGGGAGCCATTAGGGAGGCAAGACATGAGGCAGCCTCAGGGGAGCTGGTGGAAGGGAATAATCAGAACATGTGCCAAGTGCCCATACTCCAGGCAGTGTCGCCAGCACCTAAACATTCATTCTTTATCCCTTCCAAGACCTTGCATAGTAGGGTTGTCCGTGTTTCACGAAAGAGGTTGAGAATTATCAAGGTTATATAGACTGCCTGAGGCCACCAGGCTGGCAAAAGGCAGGGCAAGAATGTACCCCACGCTGTGCAAGGCCAGGGGCAGAAAGCAGAGAACCCTGAATGGCCGGCTCTGGAATGTGGGCATTATCAAAACAAAACAAAACAATCCTATTTTTTTCATGATTCTAAATGGAATGTACACTGTATGAAAACTTTAAACACTGCAGAAGTATATAACTTGGAGAAACACCTCTGTAGCCTCACCCTCACCCCTGTAGCCTACTAAAACTTATGTGTTCATTAGGTTTTATTTTCTGTGTACACACACACACACACACACACACATTTATAAAAACGAGGCCATTCCATGCATACTCTTGGCCAATTTGCTTTTTCCACTTATAAGGCACTAGGCTGACCCTGGGAATGTTACTTAGCCTCTCTGAGCCTCATCTTCTGTGCAGGCAAAAATGGAGACATTATTACCCCCTGGTTGGGAAGACTAAAAGATAATGCAGAAAGTGCCATGCATAAGGCCAGCCCATAATGCCTGCCCACACTGGGGGCACAATATTCAGTTTCTGGCCCCCACTGGCCTTCTAGTCCCACATCCCTTTGGCAATCCCTTCCACCCTGGAGCCAGCCAATCCTTTGAGTGGTATCTTATCTGGGTGTCACCCTCTTCTGTAGGCCACTCTGCGGGGGGAAACCAGGGGCCGCAATGTGCTAGGAAAGTGGGGTTACAGAGCCTGTTTGTCTAAGTCAGTTTCAGTGAGGTCGGTATAGGGTAGGGCAAAAGACACCATGCGCTGGCCTCTGCTTGCTGATGCAAAGGAGATTGAAACCCAATAGGAACACAGCAATCTGATCTAACCCTGGGCGGGGCCTGGCTACACACCTAGCAGTGGCACCAGCTGCATAATGAGATTGAGACTTCGGAGTATCTGGAGACAGGTGCTCCTGATGCTCACTGACTTATCAGAAACAATTCATGCCAGAGAAGCCCAGGATATGATCAAGAACCCAGATTGTCTCCCTCCCCCAGGGCACACCAGCTGGGGCAGCCAAGCAGCCACATGAGTCCCAGTTCCAGTCCTGGCATTTAGATAGCAAACTACTTCCTATCTCTGGGCCTCCCCTGTAAAATGGGGGTGGGTTGCCTCCTCTCAGGGCCACAATGAGCCTTCCACTGGACTGTGCCTGCAGAGGGCCTATCACAGAGCCTGGCACAAAGGGACAAATTCCTGAATAGCCTGCCAATCAGGAGATTTGAAAGAAATGCTCCTCAAACAAACTGTCCACACATCTAACGGCATTTATCACTCTCTGCCCCCAGTCCTGTTCCCACTGGGCATCAGGGTTTTGCTCATCGGGACATTCTGCAAAAGGCTGTGGCCTAAGAGCCCAGCCCCTCTGCCCGACACTAGATAAGCCTTTGAGTAAGGCCTCAGTTTTCTCCTTGGGACTAGGACCAGGGTGCTTAAACATTTTAAAAGATGCACAAACCCTTCTGTCCAATTGTAAGCTTAAGTGACATCTAATATATCAAACAGGTGACAGAGTAGCGGGTACAGTGGGGGAGGTGATTCCCCTTGGCCCCCTCCCTCAGCTCATTACTCCTGACAGCCTCTAAGGGAACACGTTAGAGAAGCTAGAAAACCTCTGAACCAGAGATCCTTACCAGGTGACTAAGGGACACGAGCTGCCTGGGCTCAGCCCCGGTCAGGCAGAGCTAGGGCCTTGGGAGCACCAGTGCTCCTACCCCTGGTCCAGGATCTTCATCCACTAGTGCCCACAAGGAATGGTGCTCAATCAATGCTTGCGGATGATGCTAAATTCTAGAAGATGGTATGGAGGGGAAGGGACACTGAACTAGGGGTCAGAGACCCAAATTTAAATCTGCCCATTGCTAGCTGTGTGTCCTCAGGGGAGTCTCTTTCCCCCTCTTGGCCTCATTTTCTTATTTGGAGAGGGGATTGTACTAGATAATTTTCGAGTCTCTTCCAATTTTAAAATGTTTTCAGTATATAGGTATAGATCAAGTGCCTTAAGAGAGCTTACCTTTTGATCTGCTAATTCTGCTTTAAGATGTTATTTAAATTACAAACAAAAGATGCTCATTGCTATATTAATTAAAATAATAAAAAACTAGAAATCAACTTAAATTTGCAACTATCGGGCAGTGGTTTAGTAAATGATAGGGCATTTAGTAAACATTCACTCAGTGTAACGTTCTGCAGACATTAAATATGACTGTTTTGAACGTAATATAACAACATGGAAAAATGCTTATCACACTAGACCAGAAAAAACAAATTTGAACAGGTGATCACAGCTGAAGGCAAACAAACCAAAAAACTGCAAAGAGATGTTCAGCCTCACAGGTGACCTGAAGACTGCAAAATAAAACGAGATACTATTTTTAACCCTATCAGATTGGCAAAAATGAAACAGTGATACTATCCAGTGTTGGCAAGAACGGAGGGGAAAGGCATTCATTCTCACACACCACTGCTGGAAGTAGACAGAAGCACAACTTTTCTGGAGAGCTGTTTGGTCATAGCTATTAATATTTAACATGCTCAAACACGCTCAGGGATTCCATTTTTTGGACTCAATCCTACAGAAATGCTCGTACAAGAGGCCAAGGGTAAATGCAAGAGACTATTCGTGGAAAATCTGATTTGTAAGAGCAAACCATTTAAGCAATATAAATGCTTATCAGTCAGTAATGAGTTAGGTCAATTCTTTACATGCAACAATGGGATCCAATGGAATGAAATGAGGGCATATACACATGCACACACACAAATAGGCCTTGAAGAATGCACACCAAACTGTTACAAGTCGTTGTATGCCTGGGGGTGAAAACAAATATTTTCATTGTTTTACTACTTCTGTAGTTTAAAAACTTAAAAAAAAATCTATGTACTGAAAGAGAGGAAATAACTAAACTAAACATATTAGCAACAGCTGGCTTTGGGTCACATTTATAGGTAGTCTTTTCTCTCCTTTTGTTTACACTTTCCAAGTCTCTCATAATAAAATTAATAAAAACCCTCATAAAAACTGCTATTAAATATTATACAGTAAGTTGAAGGAGTATCCATCTGGATTGTAAGACATCAAATCAAATTACTCAGATCTTGGCTTTGTCATCTTGTGGAAGTTTAATTTGACCTCTTGGAGTCTCAGTTTCCTCAGTATAAAATGAGGTAAGTTGCTGTAAGGATAAAAGATTATGCCATCAAGAGATACACACATATGTGGCAGGTGACAGAAGCAGTGGAAATGGAAGCTTTTGTCACTGCCTAAGATAATTCTGACTATAAATTCTGTTGCCCAAATCCAAGGTGAGCTGACTCAGGTTGTAGACTCAAAAAGGGTGACTATCAGGGTCAGGGTGGGGCAACAGGCTCAGACCCAGCCCGCCCAGGCCTTCTTCCTCCAGGCCTTGGTCTGCAGCAGTTGACACCCTAACCTACCTTGCTGGGCTCTGCCTTGTCCGTCATGACTCCTGTCATGATGACAGCCTCATCCAAGGAATACAGCAGCCCTTCTACGAAGTGGTTCTCCTGCCGCTGGGACTCATGTTTGAACTTGTCGCAGATCGCCTCCAGGCCCCACACTGGCTCAAAGCGCAGCTTGACGTACTTCTTGGCAGGGATGATGCGAATCTCAGCGGCAACAAGGAAGCCCAGGGTCCCACAGGACCAGGGCACAGCGTAGAACAGGTCTGAGTTTTCTGACTGCAAGGAAGAGTCAACGCATGCTGAGAGCATGAACCCTGGGTCCCACATTGTGGCACATAGTCAACAAGGGCACAAAGAACCTGGGGCCTGGGCTAAATTCCTATTCTGTCACCATCTTGCTGGGTAAACCCCACAAGGCACTTTATAAACTGGGCTTTCTGGCCCTCAGTTTTCACTCTGAAGCTTCGGCATGACATATGACCTTACAGTGCCTAGCGTCAGGGGTACTCACAGAGAACCTCCCTCCTCCATCATTGAGGCATAGCTCCTGGACCGCAGGTTACCCAGAAAGAGGCCACAACCAGCACTACCCAAAGACCCAAAACAGGGGACTAAGGGCCAGGAGTTCTAGGCCAGGCTGAACAAAGAGCTGAACTCTTACTAAGGGTTAGAGTCACCAAGGGACATTAAAATGCCTCCCTTCCAGGCATTTACAGAGCCTTTCCTACTCTATCAGCTGTAGTGCCCCTCCCCCACCACAGCCTAGGGAGAGTATTAACACTTCCACTTGAACAAGTAAAAAAATTGAGGTGCCAAGAGACAGCAGGGCTCATCCAAGGCTCCCCACAGACAGTGTGGAGATGCTGGGCCTCAGGCAAAATCACCTAAACTCCTGAGCCAGCATTGTTCTGTTGCACAGCTTCATCAGAGTCCCCAAATCTGCTTCTAATGTCACCATTTTCTTGTTTTGGTATTTGCTTCAGGGACAAACAACAGACTTTTCGCCTGGCCATTCTAATTTAGATTCTTTAATTCTAATAAAGTGCCTTTTGAAGAAGTCCAGCCTTGTGTGGTCGTCACCCTGAGGACAGCTGTGTGGTGTCTGCTTGTGTCGACTGCCATTGGTGTGGGCACGGCAGGTGCAGCAGGGAAGTGCTGAAGCCGCTGGAACAGCTGAAGTAGGCCCAACCAAGCCTCCCCCTAATCACACAGTCAGATCAGCAATAATAAGCAGGCATCTACTTTCTCCTCCTGACAAAGCATTTGTCAGATAGGAAACTTGGCCTCAGAGAACGGAAGTAATTCACTAATGTTTGTTTCTTCTCTCTGCTGGTAAAAATTGGTTGAAGGCAGGGAAATGGGCTAAAATGATGTAAAAAGGGTCCCTCTTGCCCAAGACCAGAGCTCCTAAACCAGGAGTCCTGCCCTGGACTCTTTTGTGAGGCCAACTATGGGAACTCTGAAACATCTGCTTCCAAAGCATCACACTGTCCCCGCATCCCAGGGGCTCCTCAGATATGCTTGGAGAGATCTGACTTTATTTAAAGTTTCAATCCTGTCCCGCTCCTTAGGGTAAATGCCTCAAATGTCTGTGTCCCACTTTGGGCCATAGAATTGTCTTTAATTTCTCCAAAATAGCCCCTTTTATTGCTTTAGTTACCCCTCACACCATCTGACATAGAGCTTTGATACTGAAGCCTGACTTCCCCTACAGAGGCAGTACAGTGTAATTAAAAGCTAAGGACATTGATCTAGGAGCCTGATAACTTGGATCTGAATCCCAGCTAAGTGGGATTTATTAGCTGTCTGATCTTGGTAAAGTTTATTAACCAACCTGTGCTTTAGTTTCCTGTCTATAAAATGTGGCTAATAATAATAACTAATCCTTGTTAAAGGATTAAGTCTTAATATATAAAGTATTTATAATAGTGTCTGAGCACGTAAAGGGGCTATTTTAATCTGTTAGCATGAATACAGACCTAGACTGAACAAGTGTACTTGAAACAAAGCACCTCCAGGGGAGCCACCTCCCTATCACCAGGGTCCTTGATGCCCAGAGCAAGCTGGTGGGGACGTCCTGTCTCTGAACTTACCGGTGTGCATCGCACAAAGCTGCCATCAGCCAGGACCAGCTCGTAGGCAGTGCAGATGTGTTGGAATAGGCCATATTTGTGGGACGATGACTCGATGCCTGTGCCCATGATCAAACCTCCTGCAGAAACACATGAGTTAGCCAGGTGGAGCAGTGGGGTGCAGGGTGGGGAAGAATTGAGTAAAGGGCACTTCACTGGAGCTCGGAAGCTCATAGCATAAGGGTGGTATGACAGGGCTGGCAGAAACGAGCTGCCCACTTAGGGGAGACTTCCCATCTCTGGATCTGGAGAGTAGGAGAGAGGAAGAGGGGCTCAGATTGGAGAATGAAGGCTTCCTCGAAAAGGGATGGATGGGAGACTTTGTCAATGACGCTCATACCTCTGGCCAGACCCAACCTACAAACCTATGTGCATTCGTTTTAAGAGGGACCTTAATGAAAAGGGACGTTGGTTGGGTGGCAGGAGGCTGTGTCCCATGGGAATAGTTAAAAGAACTGAAGTCGTTTCTCTTTGAGAAGAGAAGGGTTTGGGGACCATGAATCTTCCAAAGGAAAGAGAGACTAGACTTATTTTGTGTGCTCTACAGGGCAGAACTGAAGCCATGAATACAAGTCACAGGGAAGCAGATTCAAGCTAGAGATTAAAAAGTGCTGTTTGATAGCTTGAGCTGTTTAGAAATGAAACAGCCAAAAGGAAGCACTCTGTCTTTGGAGCTGGCCAAACAGAGATGGGGGGACTTCTGTTATAGACGAAATAGTGACAGCTTCTACACTGGATGGAATATGGGCCAAGGTGCCTCAGCTCTGATCCTAGGACTATCTGAGTCCTCACCCACTGTGAGGTCATCTAGCTCAGGTAACACAGGCAGCGTCCAGCCAATGGAGTTTAGCAGTGAGGTCACCTGACCCATGGTCACCAAGGGCTCCACACGGACAATCTGTTGACATAAGAAGAGAGACCTTGAGTCACAAGGAAACTTCCAGGCCTAACAGGGCATCTTTCCAAACCTTCCTAAACAATCAATGCAGAGATTCCTACCTGGCTTTTATAGCCTCTTTCTAGAACATTATACTGCCTTATGTTATAGTAAATGAGGTTTCTGGCTCTGGGTTTGTTACTGTTTAATCTTGTCCTTTTAAGTATCTTTATATGTAATACTTAGTTTATTTTTCTTCTAGATTTTAGAAGAAATATTCCTTTATTTGGAAGAAACAGCATATATGAAGATGACAAAAATCTATCCCAGTTCTTCAGAGTATCAGTATTAACACTGAAATGTATTTACTTTGTCTTTTACTAATCATATCTATATTGCAATTTTGTACGTTTTCATACAATGCACGCACACAGAAATATAAACACACACTTTCTCATCTTGTTTTTAAAATTTAACACAATACTACAATCATTGTCCTTTGTTATTAAATATTCTTGGAAAACATAATTTTTAATGGACACATTAACATGCCATCATGAGGACTTCTGCTTCCAGCTAAGATGCAGCAACAAGGACCAGATTTACCCTGCTGCCTGAAAACAAAGAAGAGACAAAATACATAAAACAAGAGTTTTCAACATAGTGGACATCAGGCAATGAAGTCTTGAAAGACAGGAAATCAAACAAGGGGAGCTCTGTGAATGCCCCAGCTAAGTGCCTAGAGTTAGGCAGTGCAGGGAGGGGAAACTCAGCGGGGCCCAGTGGACTCTTAGTTGAGAGCCCCGGAAGATCGAGGTGAATAGAATTTAGAAGACAGAGTACTGGAGAAGAAACTGTACATAGAGAAAACTCTGAGGAACTGCAAAGGGTACCCATTGAATATTCAGCTGAGTACGGATCAGTGCATACACATGAAGAAATTACTTTTCTGAGGGGAAATGCCACCAGAAAGGATAACAGGTAACAGTGCAGGGGCTCACACAGGGTAGGGATAGTATCTGTTCCCAAAAGCCAGACTGGAAAAATCTCATGTTTTGCAGTGCATTGGGTAGAGTAAACAGAATGGTCTCACCTCACAGTGGGGAATAACTACCCCTACATTAAATGTTCCTCTGTTGCCACCTAAAAGATCAAGACCCAACAGGATCAAATTGTTTCCCAGTAACTTAGCTATATCTCAGAGCAGAGCTCAATAAGATTTCTAAAAATACAAAAATATCCAGCACCCAACAAGGTAAAATTCATAGTGTCTAAAATCCAATCAAAGTTTACTAGTCATGCAAAGAGTGAGGCAAATTCCATCCACAATGAGGAGAAAAATCAATCCGTTTTAATAAAAATGTATCCAGATTTGACACAGATATTAAAATTTGCAGGCAAGGGCATTAAAATAGTTATTATTGCTGTATTCCTTATTTTCAGAAAGTTAAGTAGAGACATTAAAAAGATAGTAAAAACACCCGTATCAAACTTCTAGAAATAAAAACAACAATGTCTGAGATGAAAAATACACTGGCTGAGATTGATAGCAAATCAGACATTGCTGAAGAAAAAAGCAGTGAACTTAATACAGAGCAGTAGAAACTATTCAAAATGAAACACAGAAGAAAAAATTAAAACGAACAGTGTATCACTCAGTGAAACAACTTCAATACTGAAGGCAGTCCTCAAAGAAGAGGGTAGTGGACAGAAAAAATATTTAAAGAAATAAAGATCCCCAAATTTCTAAATTAGATGAAAATTATAATAAATCCCAAGCCAAGAACAATGAAGAAAATTATACCAAAGTACATCACAATAAAATTGCTCAAAACTAATGATAAAGAGAAATTCTGAAAAACAGCCAGAGAGAAAAAAAGACATGTTACATACAGAGGAATGAAGATAAGAATAATAGATTTCTTGTTGGAAACAGTGCAAGATGACAGTAAGACATCTTTAAAGTGCTGAGTGAAAAAACTGCCAACCTGGAATTTCATACCTAGTGAAAATACCTGTCAAAAATGAAGGCAATTCACATCCATTAGGATGGATACTATCAAAAAACAAAAACAAAAACAAAAAAACCCAGAAAAAAACAAGTGTTGGTGAGGATGTGGAGAAATTGAGAACTTTGCACACTGTTGATAGGACTGTAAAATGGTACAGTCACTATGGAAAACAGTATGGCAGCTCTCCCCGCCGCCCCACCCCCCCCAAAAAAAAATTAAGCACAGAATTACCATATAACTCAGCAATTCCACTTTTGGGTACACATCCAAAAGAATTGTAAGCAGGGTCTTGAAAATATATCTGTACCCCCATGCTCATAGCACTATTATTCACAATAGCTAACATGTGGAGGCAACCAAGTATCCATGCATAGAAGAATGAATAGGCAAAATGTGATATATACATACAATGGAATATTATTCAGCCTTAAAGGCAAATACTGTATGATTCCACTTTTATGAGATATTTAGAGAAGTCAAAAATCAGACAGAAATTTTAATAGTCATTTGCTAGGTCTTGGGAGGGAGGGGGAATGAGGAGTTATTGTTTTAAAGTATAGAGTTTCAGTTTTGCAAGATGAAAAGAGTTATGGAGATAGATGGTGGAGATGGCTGCATAATTTTATGAACATATTTAATACCACTGAACTGTACACTTAAAAATAGTTAAGATTGTAAATTTTGTGTTATGCATACTTTACAATAAAAGCTGAAAAAGAAATGAAGGCAAAATAAGTGTTTTCAGACATATGGCAGCTAAAAGATTCATCACCAGCAAAATTACCATACAAAATGTTAAAAGAGATCCTTCTGGCAGAAGGAAAATGAAACCAGATGGAAATATGAATCCACACAATGAAATGAAGAAATGGCAACTATATGGGTAAGTATATAAAATTTTTCTTATTATTTAAGTTTCTTAAAAAGATAACTATTAAAAAACAGTAATGTGGTATGGGCTTTATAACATAAATAACAGTATAACAATATCACAGAGGTTGGGAGGAGAGAAATAGAAGTGTATAACTATAAGATTTTTCTTATACTACAGATAAAATAAGACATCATTTGAAGGTAAACTGTGATAAGTAAAGTGTATACTATAAATCCTAAAACAACTGCCAAAATAACAAAACAAAATTACAGTTAAAAAGCCAACAAGAGAGCTAAAATAGGATCATAAAAATTATTTAGTAATTCAAAAGAAAAAAAAGAAGGGAACAAAAAACAAATGGGACAAAGAGAAAACAAAGAACAAGGTGACAGAGTTAAGCCAAACCTTATCAATAATAACATTAAATGTAAATGGTCTTACCATCTCAATTAAAAGGCAGAGATCATCAGATTGGATAAAAACTATATGCTGCTTATAAAAAAACACATTTTTAATATTTAAAAAAACAGATTAAAAGTGAAAGGATGGAAAAAGATACACCATGCTATAAGTAAAAAAAAAAAAAAAAAGACGTAGATGATAGAGGCTCTGTTCATCCCTCTGGGGACTAAATCAAAGTTGTGACAGAAACAAGGAGCAGCAGCAAGGAAAAATCGCCTGGGATTTAGATGAACAAGCCATACAACTACAGAGAAATCCAAGAAAGTACCATTCAACGGCAGAAGGTAGGACGGGGCAATAACACGGGACTGCCCAGGCTGATCCGCTGAGTGAGACCGAGGTTGTGGCAGAGGCAGATGCCTCTTAAAAGGGCGGATTTTCGCGGTGACGGACCTGCTTGCTCTGAGCACCAGTGCCAATTCGGCTGTGCGCAGGGGGCACCAGGGGCTTATAGGAGACATTGTCGGAGTGAGGGCCGAGGGTACAGAAGTGCCGGGGGTATCCGTTGTTCCCTATTGAGCTCTCCCCACTACCAGTGCACCGGACACAGTGCCTCCATAGCTGAGACATCATCAAACTGAATAACAAAGGTCGCTCCGCCCAGAGGATTCTCTGAAACCCCGCCTACCCCAGCTCGAGCCCCGCCCAAGTCACATCCAGGTATATCCTCCATGAGTCAGGTGCTCCTTGCTGAGACTCACACTGGTGGAGGCAGCTGGCCTTGGTTTCTCGTGTGGCCTTATGAGGCAACTATAAGCACAGCATCTGTGAACTGCTTGCTAAATCTTAACAGATGGCCCCAGAGGGATAGAGGCTTGGGCTAAATTTGGCCTGCAGCTGAACTCCTCTTAGGACTGTGCCACTGGACACCTACTTCACAAGTCCACACTAATAAGACCGGGAGATTTAGGAGCTTTGCTTAGTACATAGAAACAGACATGGAAAGGCGGCCAATGGGAAGACAAAGAAGCAGAAACCATATGACAGAACAGAACAGAGATCCAGATATAATGGAGTCAAGTAATCTAACAGGTGCAGAGTTCAAAATACTAGTTATAAAGATGCTCAATGAACTTTGGAAAAGTGTAGAGAACTTTAACAAAGAGATAAAAATGGAAATGGAAATTATAAAAGGGAACCAGTATGAAATGGAACAAATAAACAAAGTGAATAAAGAAGACGATCAAATGCCCTATCTAGAGGACAGGAAGGCCAATCAGGACACTCAATCAGAATGGCAAGGAAAAAAGATGCCAAGACTATAAAAATAATTTAAGGAGGATATGGGACACTATTAAGGCTCCAAATATTTGTCTGATCAGTGAAACTGAAGAAAATCAAGATGCTGAACAGCTATTTAAAGAAATAACAATGGAAAACTTCCCTAACCTGTTGAAGGAAATGGACATAAAACCCCAAGAAGCTCGGAGAATTCCAAAAATCAGGGATCCAAAGAGGCCCATGCCAAGACACGTCATAATTAAAATGCCAAAGTTTAAATACGAAGAAATAATATTAAAAGCAGGAAGAAAAAAACAAATAATTACATATAAAAGAACACCCATACCACTGGCAGCTGATTTCTCAAAAGAAACTATGCAGGACAGAGGGGTTTGGCAAAAAATATTCGACAGGATGAAGACCCAGGATCTACAACCAAGAATAATTTATCCAGCAAAACTATCATTTAGAGTTGAAGGACAGATAAAGAACTTCCCAGACGAAAAATAAACGAAAGGAATTTATCATCACCAAGCCAGAATTACAGGAAATGTCGAAGGGACTTCTTTAAGAAAAAACATGTATCAAAAACAGGAATAAAGAAATAAAGAATTCCTATTAATAAGTACCTTAAATGGACAAGAACTAAGCGCTCTAACCAAAAGATAAGAGTGGCCGAAAGGATAAGAAAACAAGACCCCTGCATATGAAAAGGAAGGGAATGGAAAAAGATATTGCTTTGATGAACCTAGAAGATATTTAAGTCAGACAGAGAAAAATAAACACTATATGATTTCACTTATATGCGGAATTTAAGGAGTAAAAAGAACAAACTAATCAAAAACAGACTGACAAATACAGTAGACAATTTGTTGACAGACAGAGGGGGTGTTTTGAGGGGACTGGGAGAATAGGATGAAGGGTTAAAGAAGTATAAATTAGAAGGTGATAGATGGTTACAGGGATGGGGAGCACGGCATAGGGAATGCAATTAGCATTAATACATTGGCTAGGTGGAGGGTCAGGGAAGGGAGGGAGCAATTGGAAGGATCACTTTACAACTATATAGATGTCTAACCAATGTACTGTATACTTGAAACTAATTACAATTTTTAAAAAAATTTTAAAAATGTAAACGGATTAAATGTTCCAATCAAAAGACAAATGGATAAAGAATATGTGGCACCAAAAAAAAAAAAAGCTAGAATGACTTTATTATATCAGACAAAGTAGATTTCAGAGCAAAGAATATAACTAGAATGAAAGAGGTCATTTCATAATTATAAAGGATCAATTAATCAAGGGGATGTAAAGTTACTAAACGTTTACATACCTAATTACAGAGCTTCAAAACAAATGAAGCAAATACTGATGGAACCACAAGAGATATAAACAAATCCACAATCATAGGTAAATATTCAATAGCCTTCCTTCAGTAATTGATAGAATAAGTAGAGAGAATATTTGTAAGGATATAGAAGACTTGAACAACACTATAAATCAACATGACCTAATTAACATTTATACTACACACCAGCCCCAAATGGCAGAACACACATTTAAAAAAATGTACATGGAACATTTATCAAGATAGATCATATTCTTCTGGGCCATAAGATAAGTCTCAATAAACTGAAAAACATTCTGATCATACAAAGTATATTTTCTGACAATTGAATTAAATTACAAATCAGTAACAAAGATCTCTGGAAAATTCCCAAATATTTGGAAACAGAATAAAATAAATAACCCATGGGTCAAAACAGGTGTCAAAAAGGAAACCAGACTGCTTCTCAGCCTTTCGGCCAAGATCAAATTGTAAAAAGGAAATTGGAAAGTATTTTGAACTGAATGAAAATGAAAAGATAACCTATCAAAATTTGTGGAATGGCTCAAGGGAGAAATTTATAGCGTTAAACATCTATGTAAAATGCTACAAGCACATTGAAAGACAAGCTGGCAGTCTCTTAAAAAGTTAACCAAACACCTATCAAATGAGTCAGTGATTCCTTTCCTGGGTATTTTACCCAAGAGACAGGAAAGCATGTATCTACACAAGACATGTCTATAAATGTTCCTAGTGATTTTATTTGTGATAGCCCAAAGCTGGAAATAACTCAAATATCCTATGATAAGTGAAAGGATAAACAAACTGTGATATACTCATACAATGGAATACCACTCAGCAATAAAACATAATGTACTTCTGATACATACTTCGATATGGATTTCTCTCGAAATAATTACAGAGTGAAAGAAGCCAGACAAAACAAGAGTACATAACGCATGATTCCATTCATATAAAACTCTAAAATACAAACTAATGTATAATGACAAAAAGCTGGTCACTATAGGGATGTGGGGTAAGAGGCAGGGAAGGCCCTGAGGAATGGATTACCAAGGGGCAAGAGGGAACCTTTGAGGTGATGTGTATGTTCATTGTCTTGATTGTAATGGTCTCACAGGTGTACACATATCTCAAAATTTATTATCAAATTGTACACTGTATGTGCAGATTATTATACATTAAGTCTATATCAGTAAAGCCGAGGGGACAAAAAAAGGCACAGGTGATTAAGTAAACTGGCCAAGGTCTCACAACAAAATGCCATCATGTGGATATATCATATCTAACAACTCTCTACTATTGAATATTGTGTTGTCTTCGATTAGAAATAAAGCTGTGATTTAAAGAGAGAAAGGAAGAAAAAAAGCTGTCATACAATCTCTCTCTGTATTGTCTATGATTTAAGCTTATTTCCTGTTTCCTTAAGCCAGGTTTTAAGAACCAGAATTATTCGATAGGCCAAAGAGCATGCACATGTCTATGGCTATTAACAAGTGGGTCCTCAGGAAGCTTGCAACAAGGCCCTCTGTTTACCAGTACACCTCCTTACCAAAAAGGGGTAAGTAGGTTCCCTTTTGTATCTCTTTTTTCTCAAGCAGAAATGATCACTTCATGCATTTCACTGATAGTCTACGTTTTAAATCTGCAATATGATACCTTACATAGGGAAAAAGCTTCTTCCAAAAAGGTAACTATTAATAATCAAACCAGCTTTAATATGACTGACCATTCAAGGTCTTGTTTTGCATGAAATAAGTTAATTTTAGCAGGTGTAAAGCACTGTGTGAAAAAAAAAAAGAAAACTGGGTACATTCTCAACATTTAACATAGGGCTTCCCTACTAGGAGTCTGTAGGATATTGGAGAAGGGTATTACGTTCGGGTTTAAATTTAAAGAAAATGAAAAACTAATTCACTTCACTTTGTGTTCCTTTCTGCATTTTTGGAAGTCCCTGAGAGATCAGAAAGCCTCCTGTCTCATTTCCCCCCATGATTTCCCCATCCCTGTCTTCCTGTGGAACTGCAGATAATCAAAGAATCCCCCTGAACTCTCAATTTGCACTATGAGATAGAGTTATAACCAATCTCTTCCAAAGCTGAGGCTTTGAAGAATGGCAATGACCAGGGATCTTAGTCTTGTCTACCCTCAAATGCCCTTGCCTAAAATCATGTCCTTCCAAGCCACTTGCACCAGGGGCAGTCCTGCTCATTCCCAGAGCCAGGGAACCACGCCACACTCACCTGTTTCTTGGTGTCCACCTCCAGAATATCCATCAGGTTGATCATGATGTTTTTGTGTGTCTTCTTGTACTTCCCAACCCGGAGCGAGATGGTGAGCCAGCCGGGGCGCCCTGTGCACATGAAGGTCTTGCTGCCTTGCTCCTTCCATTCTCGTACCTGCAACCACGGGACAGAGGCTGAGCTAGCCTTACCAGGATCCCCAGAGCAGCTCGAAGCCTTGTTTTCAGGAGAAGGAGCTCAAAAAGATGCCCAGGCATTTTGTCAGCAAACATTTACTGAGCCCTTACATTCTTCTAGGCACTGCAAGGCCCACTGGCCTTACCCTCTGGAATCTCCCCGGCTAGTGTGGCAGGCAAAAAGCCAAAGTGTTGCCACACTACAAAGCAGAATGAAGAATGATCATAGTACTTTGAAAACACTAACTGGGAAATTCAGGAAAGGTTTTGTAATGGTAATAATAGCAACCATACAAATAAGATGGTTACTAGGTGCCCCCATTGTGTCAGGCACCTATTGTACACCATCTCATTTAATTCTCACAATCACCCCAAGAAGTTGGGATGATCCCCTTCTGCAGGTGAGAAAACTAGTAGGCGAAATAACTTGCCCAAGGTCACACAATCAGTGAAGGGCAGAGCTCAGATTCACAGCCAAGACCATCCGACTTCTGGAAGGACAGATGGGCTTGTATTAACAGTCAATAGAATAACAGCTAACGTGTAGTGAGGTCTGTTACATGCCAAGTCCTGTCCTGAGCATTTGCATGTGTTAACTCATGATCACTTGGAAGGAGAGAGAAATGGCAGGGAAGGACCACCAAGCCAATGGAAGGAAGAGCTTTTGCAAAACCTCTACTGTTAAGTGACCAGAGTACAAAACACAAAGAACAAATGGCCCATGAGCCAAAAGCCCATCAGGAACACGGGAGGAA
>NW_006441955.1:6873214-6875956 GCF_000325575.1 Pteropus alecto
CTCTGACCTGCGACCATCCATTCCCTCACCTGCTTTTAACACTCCCATCCTCCTTTGGTTCAGGTGATGCTATTTCTCCCCCAACCCCAGGAGGTGGGCACATCACTGAGGCCTGAGTCCATCCTCTTGGCCATAGTAACCAGTTCAGGGATGGGCCTATGATTCAAGTCAAGCCAATAAGGCCGGTTCTAGGACAGGCCCTCTTGCTGTACTGGGTTTGCTAAGCTGGTTGGATTGGATGTAAGCTAGAAACTGCTGGGGCCTTCACAGGAAGACGGGCTCCATGAGAATGAAGTTGACCCAGAGGAAAGCAGAGCCAAGAAATGGCAAATGGGTGGAAAGACAGAGATAGGGGATCCTAGATCCAGTCAGGCCTAAGGTAATTTTACTCCTGGATTTTTCAGGACCTAGGTCAATGAAGTCCTTTTTTTGCTCAACAGTCTGCGTTGAGTTTCTATCACTTGCGACCAAGAATCCTGAAGGAGGTTGCATTGAAGCTGACTAGGCAAATAGCACAAAATGAGGGAAGAATGTTTCTGCATTCAGAGGCCAAGGTGCAGTGGGAAGTAGAGGTGTCTGAGAAGAGAGTTATCGAGGACGGGATTCCTGTGAGTAGAGCTGAAGGCACGAGAAGTGGGATTCATGACCAAGCAGGCCTTGCCTCTGCCCGACTACAGTCCCAGGACATAATTTAAGCTCAGAGGTGTGGGGAATGGATTGGGCATGCTGCATTCAAGCTGGAGGGTGGGCCATACCACATGAAATGAACATGGAAGCCATAAAGCCTGAAATATTGGTTGCAATGGATTCAACCAAGATTTGGGGCAGGGAGGCAATGATGTGAATAGTGGCCCTTGTGACTGACTACATGCTTGCTAAAGAGAGATGGGGAGGGCCCAGAAAAGGGGCAACTAGTCTGGTAGCTATTACTACATGCCAGGTGTGAAGTAACAGAACGAGACCTACAGGGTGAAATGGGATGGGAGAGAAAAAACAGTCAGAGTTCAGGCTCTGAAATCAGCTGATCTGGGTTCTAGCCCTATTTACTAGTTATATCACCGTGAACACCGACTTACAGTTTGAACCTCAATTTTTCCCATGTGTAGAACAGATACAAGACCTAACAGGGTTGCTGTGAGGATTAGAAATAATGGATATCAGTGGCACGGGGCGCGGAACATGGCAGGTCCAGGGGAGTGGGCTGGACTGGCAGAGCCCCTTGTCTTCCTGCCCAGTGAGCCCTTTGGTTTAGTTTAGGTAAACAAGTGCTTACTGGGCTGTTCTGGGCCAGAGGTGAGCTCCGGGAGCTCACACTGATGGGGAGAGGTTGGCAGGGAGGACAACCAGGTAAATGAATCTGAACACATGGAAAGAGAAAAGAAGAGAGTACAATTGGGGAGGGAGGGATCTGGAGCTGTGACTGTGACCAGCAAAACCCAGGGCAGCCCAAGCAAAGCACTTCTAGAAGCTGCATTCTCCCATCCAGCCCATGGTCTTCTCCCTTATCAGGATGCTCTCAGCATCCATCTTTATGCTCTGGCTTGCAGCATCCAACATGATGCAAACAGAACATGGAAGCTGCTACACCTGTGGCGAGAGGTGCAGCAGGAAACAGAAGCTCTCTGCAACCTGATGCCAGTAAAAGAAGAACACAAGTTGGGGCAGAGGGAGCCAAGAACCTGCCCAGGCCCAATGCCCATGCCAACCTTTAATGTAAGAAAAAGGGTCCACTCAGAGCAGCAGCAGGGAAAGGCTCTGTGCCTTGCTGCTGTGACACTGACACAGGGAGGATGCACAGAGGTACTGAGGGACTTGTCCAGGAGTGACTGCCTGGCTCAGAGGACGCAAAGCTCCTCACCTTGTCACTTTAGTCCTTTATTCTAAGTGTGTCGAAAGCTCCTTGCTGCTACAGAGTAAACTCCAAACTGACTTTCCAACCTCCTTCCCCTCTCGGTCTTCACACCGGACCCTCCACTCCACAACCTCCCCCCCGCCCCATCATTTCCTCTACTTTCCAGTCTCTAGTGCCAGCTCCACCTCCCAGAAGCCCTCCCTCCTCTGAAATCGCTGGGGCCTGATGATAGTTACCTGTGCAGTGCCCACCTCTCCTTACGATTCTTTATATCCCTCCTGGTACCCGAACGTGCTCTGCATATAGTAGGTACTCCATAAAGAGCAGAGTAATGTTTTGTTCCCTCCTTTGCTTACTTCGTTCTCTTCCTGGGAAGCCCCAACCATCACATTTTTTGTGGAGTTCAAATCCTCCTCAGACTCCACCTCCTCTTTGCAGTCTGGGCTCCCTCAGCGCCGCACACGACTCTGCGCCTCGCGCGCTACTGTGCACTCACACGGCCCTGTCCCCTCAGCCCGGGGCTCTGGCGCCCGCCCTGGGACCGCTCACCTGCTTCTGGATGTCCCGCACGCGCTGCTCGTGCAGGCGCGGCGCGCTGCTGAGCTTGAACACCACCCAGGCGCGCATGTAGTAGTAGATGTCGAAGATGAGCGAGAGCGGCAGAAGGAAAAGACACACGAACACCCAGCGCTGGTGGATGAGCACGAACTCCAGCCCCTTCACACGGATCCAGAGCAGGAAGAGCAGCGCGCACACGGCCAGCGACACGGCGGGCTCCATGGTGGGGCCGGTGGCGCGCCACGCGGGGGACGGGATGCCTGCTCGCGTCTCTCGTCACCACCACGCGCTCCGTGTCCGCCTGCGCTCAACCAGGGCCAGTCGCCGGCTGT
>NW_006441955.1:6876010-6905629 GCF_000325575.1 Pteropus alecto
CTCGCCGCCTAGCGATTGGCTCATTTCGCAAAGGTTCGGTGGGCCGAGACCCTGTTGGCGACCAATAGCGAGCCGCGCCGGAGATCGGACCAGGAACCCGCTGTTTTTATTGGCTGCAGGAGTCAGGCCGCTCCACCCTCTTCTCACCAACGCGTGGGGCGGGGTGTCTGGGGACCCGCGTGGTGGCGGAGTGGACCGTTCTCTGTACCGCGGCAGCGCAGGGACGCGGGCGGCAGGACTCGCGCTTCCGGCCTGGGGGACAGCCCTCAGAGCCCCTCAGCCGAGGGAGGTGCCTGCTCCCTCCTCCACTCCTTAGGTGGCGCCTCCCGCAGAGGCGCGTGAAGCGGTCACGCGTTGGGTTACCACCAGAGGCGTAAGGTGAGGTGAGGGCGCCCCACGGCTCTGGGTCACCCTGAAGCTTGACGGAGGATTTCCCGCCTGGCTAGCACCCTTCACCCTTTCCCACCCTACTGAGGGGGATGGGGAGGGCTGGAGGAAAAAGAATGAAGGCGGGAACTCGAGCTATTGTAAACGCTCTAGCGCCCACTCTGCCAGGCAGTGTTGCAGGCCTTGGGGTAGGGTGGTGAGCAAAGCAGTGTCCCTGCCCTCATGGAGCAGCTGCTTCAGGGTAGTGGCGACTGTTAGAGGCAAAAACCTAAATCTGGTGTCATTTGCACTTCATCTTTCTTGAAATTTTAGGAAGTATGAGAGGTTTTTATTTTAGAAGCCAAACTTGATGTTACTTACCAGGCCTTGCTTACCTATTCACTTTCTTCTCTTTCTTCTTTGCCCTAACATGTACTCTTAGGGTCTCTGGGACCCACTGTCCCTTGTTTCAGTGCCTTCGCTCAAGCTGGCACCTCTAAAATGCCCTTTCCCATCCCCTTCATAGAGCTGAGATTCCACATCCTTGAAGCCAGCTCTGGGCTACCTTTAAAATTACATTTCTGGCACTTCTTTCCCCTCTCAGTTGCTCATAAAAGTTACATAGTTACATCTATGTCATGATTCTTTCACATTATTTTGTAATCGTCCCTTTATGTGTCTCTCACCCACACAGAGTGAGCTTTAGGCTAATCAATGTCTCATTCGCTTTTGTATTTCCAGTTTCCGGCACAATGCTTGATGCATAGTAGACACTTCAGTGTTTGCTCACCAATTAATGAATGAAGAATGTAGGCAGAGGCTCAAATATTGAATAATTACCATTTTGCATTGGGCTTGGTATATGGCGAGTCCAAATTGCCACGGACTTTAAGGTTAAAAATACACATTGGAGTTCAAAGATGTAGTACAAAAAAGAGAATGCAAAATAGGTCAATTTATATGGATTACATGTTGAAATGATAACATTTTGATATACTGGGCTAAATAAAATATAGTATTAAAATTGATTTCACTTTTATTTACTTTTTTAAGGTGGCTATTAAAAAATTAAAAATTACAGATTTATCTCGCGTTATATTTTTAGCAGCTCTGATTAAGAGAGGAAGTTGAAGTGTGAAGAGGAGAGGCACTGTGGACAATGCCTTTCTCCCCTGATTCTGCCTGAATTCAAATGTTGGAACTGTTAGAGAGGGCTTTGCTTCAAAAACTTAACCATCCTGAGTATTGTTAGAGAATGAGATAATTTAGAAATTAAAGTTTAACCTAGAAATTAACATTGGACAGAAGTGTTTAGTGCCTTGTAGGAGAAATGACAGAAATTACTGGTACTCAGAATAGTTTTACACTTGGGAAGAGAAGGAGAAAGCCCCAATAAGATAGATCTTTAGGGGACAACTCTCCAAAACAAAAAAGAAGTGAAAAAGTACTCAGAACAATTGTTTACCCAGCATGCATGTTCTCATTCTCTGTTCCTGTCTACCATCCTATATCTCGATTCTTCTTTTCTCTCTACACGAACTCCAGCCCTTTGGGTTGCTATTATTTAGGCAAGGAAAACGATTACTGTGAGTTGGGTCAATTAATTAATTTTATTTTTTTAAATTAACATATAGTAAAAGTGCTTATCTTAATGTACAGTTATGAATGTTAGGACATATAAGGGTTCTTCTAACCAACACAATTGAGCATACAGAATAGTACCGTCTCTCCAAATAACTCTCCTGGACTCCTTTGTAGTTACACCCTTCTGCCTCCCCTGGCCCCTGGCCCCTGGCCCCTGGCAACCTTTGCTCTGTTCTCCCTGCTCTTCCAGAATGCAATCATGCAGTATGTAATCTTGGCTCCATTAATTTTTTAAATGGATTTTTTTTTATTGTGGTAAAGTACACATAACCATTACCATCTTAACTATTTTTAAGTGTGCAATTCAATGGTATTAAACACATTCACATTGTTGTACAGCCTTCACCACAATCCATTCTCATAACTTTCATCTTGTTAAACCGAAACTATACTCATTAACAACAATTTCCCATTCTCCCCTCCCTCTAGCCCTGGCAACCACCATCTCTAAGATTTTGACTACTCTCAGTATCTCATACAAGTGGAATCATTCAATATTTGTCTTTTGTGACTGACTTATTTCACTTATAACATCTTCAAGGTTCAATCATGTTATAGTATATTGCAGAATTTTCTTCCTTTTTAAGGTTGAATAATAACTCATTGTATGTATCACTGAAGAAGAATTTCCTACTTAAATGGCTAACTTTGTAATCAGTTCTTTGTTCTGCTTCTGTAAACATGCTTGCTGCATAGGCCAAAGATCTCAGGATCAACTGAAAACTCACCCTCTCTTTTGGATGTTCTGCCTTAGTGCCTGTTTGAACAGTTGTATTGCCTTAGTGCCTGTTTTTAAAAAAAAAATCTCATGCTCTGTAACTGCCTGTAGCCCATAGCAACTCCCGAGGTCTGTAAATTAGCCCATGCCAACTGTAACAACACAGGTATAAAAGTGAAATTGGCCATAAGCTCGGGGCCTAGATTTTCAGAGCACTAGCTCTTCTGGGACCGCTGGTGTAATAAACCTGAGTTCTCCAACCCTCCGAGTGCTGCTTGGTTTCTCGCTGATCTTTGCAATTTTTCTGCAACACCACATTTTGCTTATCCGTTCATTCGGATGAACACTTGGGTTGCTTCCATTTTTTTAGCTACTGTGAATAATCCTGTCCTGAACGTGGATGTACAAATATCTCTTCAAGACCCTGCTTTCAATTCTTTTGGGTGTATACCCAAAAGTAGAATTGCTGGATCATATAGTAATTCTATGTTTAATTTTTGAAGAACTCCCATACTGTTTTCAAAAGCAGCTATATGATTTTACATTCTCACCAACAGTACACGAGGGTTCCCATTTCTCCACATCCTTGTCGACACTTGTGTTTTTCTGGGGCTTTTTTTTTTTTTTAAATAGTAGCCATCCTAATGGGTGCGAAGGGGTATCCCACTGCAGTTTTGATTTATATTTCCCTAATTAGTGATGCTGAGCATCTTTTCATGTGATTTTTGGCTATTCATCTTCTTTGGAGAAATGTCTGTTGAAATCCTTTGCCCATTTTTAAACCAAGTTGTCTGGGTTTTTTTGTTGTTAAGCTTTAGGGGTTCCTTTATATTCCAGATGTTAATCTCATATCAGATATATGATTTGCAAATAATTTCTCCCATTCTGTAGGTTGTCAGGCCCATCAATTTTTGCCTAAGTCAGCGAAGTGCCCTGTGACAGGGCTTCTACCCATGAATGCACCTAATTGTTAATAAATGTGCTTTATTTACATGAAAACTCAGTTAAAATGCTTAGGAATAGGACATCCTGGTTAACAAGTTCTCAGGTTAACTCGAAGTTAAGCAAAATCCCTTTTACAGTTTGACCATGAAGCAATCTTCCTAAAACCTGAGTCCTCATTTCTTTCTTAATGAATAGAGCCTAATGAACACAAATAATTCTTTTATTACAGAGTTCAATGAACACCAGAGTCCTAACAAAGAGTATTTTCGTATATTTGCGTAATACATCTACTGAGATTGTTGGTATTCACAACCAGTCTGAGGGATGGCAATGCATAAAACTATTAATCTGTGTTGTTTATAATAAATGGAGACGTTCAGGCCTAGAGGGCTTACTTAAGTGACTTGCCTGATCAGTGTCTTATTCTGGTAAATAGAGAAGCCAAGTTATGGCTCCTGTCTTCTAGATCTTTCCATCAGTTGAATCTGCTTCCTCGATTTTTGGGTGAAACACCATTTCTTCGGTTCCATAGATATAAAATGAAAGTTTTAGAATAGGGTTTTTTGAAGTGTGTGTGGCCTGCAGACCAGTCACGTAAGAATGCTGGCTAAAATGCAGTTTCCTGGACTCAACCACATTCCATTGCACCTAATATCTGGAAGTGAAGCCCAGGAATAGGCTTTTTAAAAAGGTCTCCACGTTATGCTCACACATGCTATTTAGGAGCTAGTATTGAATGTGTATTGGCTCTGAAACTAGTCCAAGAATATTATCTTTGTTTTTTTAAATAAAGCCCTAGTAAGAGATTCTTTTCCTTTGCCAGGGGCAGCTTTCACCTAAAAGCCAAATTTATCTAGAAAACTATAATATGCTAACTTTCAGATAATCAAGATTTTATCTTATTACTTGAGTTTCTTAAGAACAGTAAGCAAATTTTGAAGTCAAGATAAGACCGTAACTCAATTCTAGGCGAGTTGGCTTTCTTGTGCTAGTGGATGGAGTCATTCATTGATTCATTCATTCTGTCTCGTGATGATTTGGCTGCACAGAAGTCAAAGAGCTGCAACGACGGGTGATTATTTTCTCATGTAGCAACAAGTCTAAATGTAGGTTGACCCGGAGTTGATTAATTCAGTGGCTCAATGACATCCTAACATCCACTTCTTACTATCTTCTGCCTACTCTGTGTTTCCCAGATTGGCCTTCCTGATGATGGCTGGAGTGGCCATAGTTCTGGTGCTCTATCAGATATAGCAACAGCCAGTAGAATGGGAATCAATTTGAGATGAAAGTTAACTGTATCTCCAACACATTCATTCAGTGATTATTGATACGCAGGAATTATGCCAAGTCCTGGGAAAACAGTAGTAAACTAGATACAATCTTTTCCCCTGACAGATCATTGTGGGAGATCTAGACAAATCCATAGGTAATGATAAATCAGTGTCTTAAATACTCTGATAAAAAATTATAAGATACTATGGAAGCACATGAAAATTATAAGATACTATGGAAGCGCGCGTGCGTGCGCGCGTGCACACACACACACACACACACACACACACTCCAGGAAGACTTCTGAGAGGAATTGATGACTAAGCAAAGACACCATGGGATGACTATGAGTTAGCCAGGTGAAGTATTTGAGTTTAAAGGAAAAAGAACATTTCAGGAGAGGAGTGCCATGTGCAAAAGCCCAGAAGAAGGTGAGGGGATATGGTATTTGGACAACTTATCATGATTTTTTGGACACCTTAACTCCCAATGTGATGGTATTAGGAAGTGGGGCTTTTGGGAGGTAACTGAGGTTAGATGAGGTCATGAAGGTAGAGCCCTCATGGTGGGATTAGTGCCTTTATAAGGGCCAGAGCTCTTTCTCTTTACCATGTGAAGACACAGTGAGAAGGCAGCCATCTGTGAACCAAGAGGAGGGCCCTCACCAGGAACCCCTCCATTGTGGCACCCTGATCTCAGACTTCCAGGCTCTAGAACTGTGAGAAATAAATGTTCTGTTATAGCAGCTCGAACTGACTGAGACATGAGTCAGAGGTCATTTTGTCTGGTGCCAGGAAGTGATTGATAATTGGACATCATTGGGGGGAGTAGCAGACAAGCCTTGAGAGTCCATTTCCTGTATCGTCTCCGTTTTGGGTGCTGTTGTCTTCTTTCTGAGATGTTAATGAATCAATCTGACAGATCAGCCCTTACTAAAGCATGGCTGTGTTAGAAGAATTTTTAAAAAAGAGACTAATAATGGCTACAATTGATTATATTTTATATAAAAATAGCTTTTTTTTGCTTTTGTCAATGTGGCTAAATTCTTCTAAACAATTTCAACTATATAGGAAAGCACAGAGAAGAAAGTAAAATATCAACCCAAATTTCATTCAGATAACTTAAGTTCACACATTCATGACTGACCTTCTAGACATATCCCTAGGCCCACATATATATACATATATAATTTTACAAAACAAGGTCAACTCAACACAAGAGTTACAACTTGCTTTTATAAAACTTAACCATATGCTATTGGTTTCTTTGTGTTCCAATGTATATGTTTGTGTGTATGTATATAGGTGTTTGTGCATGTGTGTACATGCATGTGTGTAGTTTAATTTATTTAATTATTCCTCTATTGAAGGACATTTAAGTTGTTTCCAAAGTTTTATTATGACGAGCAAAATTCCAGTGAATTTTCGTTATTCTATATATTTTTTCGAACTTATAAAATTTTCTTAAATTTCTTCATATTTTAAAACCTATCATCAAATTGCTTTCCAAAAACATTACCTGTAAGATATAAACAGCAATTTCCCCACACCTTTACTAACATTATGGTATCTCACAATTGTTCAGATGGTAGGCATTTCAGACTCTGTAGGTGGCTGCACACTTGTCCTGTCAGCTCTCACAGCACACATGTAAGCAGTTTGCTGAAGACCAACCCACCACAAAGGAAATTCAGCCACCACTCTCGTTTTCCAGCCTGCCATGATGTACAGTTCTCCGTGCTTTCTAGATAGGAAAGATTGAAACCAATGTCTCAGACCAGTCTTGACAATTGAGAGGCAGTCAACAGAAATCAAGGGCATTGCCATTCCTAGCCTTGGCCTTGTGGCTGCCCAGAGTGTTCTCACATTTTACTATCATTCTTGTGGGTAGTTCCTGCAGCTCTTTTGTGGCTAGAGCTTTCTTTGTGCTCAGGTCAGCCACAAACTTTCTGACCAATGTTCTCGATTGCAACACTCGTTCATTTAAAAATCAATTAATAAACCATTAAAAATCTATTGAATAGAGTGGTCATAAAGCCCCCAAGTGTTAGCTTGCATCCCCTGTTATTTATTTGTTTTAATATTTTTAATCTCTGTATGCCCAGTGCTCAGCACAGGGCCGGCGTCTCAAAGTCAACTGGTCCCCAGCTTGATTCTTGAATCAGAATAATTTCAGTTTCTTCTAACAAAGTCAGAACATCTCTTAAAAACAAAATTATTGACAAATAAGCATCACATACAAACGATAACATTTATATATTTTCATTTACTTCGTGGTCAGACTTCTAGCAGCTCACTACTAGAAACACCAGTGAAGCCAAGTAGAGTAAAAGTTAGCACCAATTTCATTCCAATAGTTTAGGTTCAAAACTTGACTCTTCCACCACATTAACCTTGGGCAAGTTACTCTAGGTATCTTCTGATATTCGACAAGTTCTCAGTGACTATTATCTGTCATTACCATTTCCCAACAGAAAGGGGCAAATCTCTTTGATCATTTACTGAACCTATGCCCCTTATCCTTTGGCAAAAATAAATGAGCCCAAAGTCACAGACCATTACTTAAATTGATATGTAAAATGAAACCACCGATTTCATAGCTTGGTGGCTTGACATCCTGGGGACAAAGGTTGGAAAAATAAGTTGACACATGGAGAAGGGACAGCTGATGGGGTGAAGGTAAATTGTAGAGACAGCAGGATTGCTATGCATAAACAGAAAAGTGACTTGGGCTGTTTAATTTGAGACAAAGAGTCCTTTCTAAGTAGCCTCCCAGAGGGCATGGCTGTGGGTTTGACAGCTCTATATAGTAATAGATGTGCATAATGATCACCTGAAGCATCAATAAAAGGTCAGATATGTTCTGAGTAAGTTGTTCAGCCAGACAAAGAGGTGTGTAATGCCTTTTAAAAGACACCTGAGACTAATTTTGGATGGGATCTCTTAGAGAAACCACTTAGTCTAAAATCTTACGTGCCCAGGAGCAGCGTATTCTGGATTTAAGAAGTGCACGGATCAAGAGAAAACTGAGAACCATTCCAGAGTTGCCAACTTGTTATTTTGCCATGTGAAGAAACCAAGAAACAAACTAATAAAAGAACTACCATCAATTATTATGTCAGAAAAAGTCAGAAGGTCACATTCTCAGAATAAAGGACAGCCCTTCAAATTGAACACATTTAGCATTGTGAAACACTTGATACATTTCACAGCTTTTCTGATTCTGTTGTAATTTCTGGAAGTGTTGTCATGCACCAACCAAATGGGCCTGGAATTTAGAAAGTACTGTTGTCTAAAGCAGTGTTTTTCAAAGTGTGGGCCCCGGGTCAACAGCATCAGCATCACCTGGGAACTGGTTAGAGATGCAAATTCTCAGGCTACCTGCCCTATTCCCCTGCCCCATCTAATGAAGCCAAAATTCTGGAAGTGGGCCCAGCAATGTGTATTATAAACCCTCATGTGATTCTGACACACCCAAGTCTGACAGCCACTATCGTAAAACATTCTTTCTACATAGATTGTACCCACCTTCTCTGGAAAACCTCTGGTGACAGGATCCTGCCCCCTCGCAAAGAAGTCTTTTCCCATGTGAGTCATCTCAGGTGGTTAGAAACTCCTAGACTAGCCTCCTTGGTCCAAGTTCTGCCCTCTCGAGACACATAGAATGAATCCTGTCTTTCTGCCCTAGCTTGACAACACTGTATGCGTGTGAAGGTGACGATTACAGCTCCTTTCCCAGATGAACACAGCCACTGCTCTTACTGGTGCTGTCATGGCTTGATCTCTAATCGTTTTGTCAGCCTGATCACTCTCAACTGGCTGCTCTTTTATTATTATTATTATTATTATTAAAAACTACAATTTATTGGACACTTGTTGCTTTTTGCCATTCACTGCCTAGGTATAGTCCATTTTTCCCTCTTAACTTTCTCAACAACCCTGGGAAGTTGGTCTGTTATCTCCATTTTATAGAAAGCAAATAAGCTCAGGGAGGTCAAGTAACATGCCCAGTATCACTCAGTTTGTACGTAGCTGAGCCAGATTCCACACTCAGGTCTGTGGCATTCTAGGTCTGGTGCTATTTCCATTATACCAAGCTGTCCTTAAATTTCCATCAAAATCTTGTTAATTTAGGGGAGGCTGAGCCAGGAAGAGATAACCATGAGGGCTGAGATATAACGTGGTTGAGAGTGTGAACTCTGGAGTTAAACACATTTAGATTGAGTCCCGTTTTCTACAGTTACTAATTATATAACCTTGAGTGTGTTTCCTCTTCTCTCTAAACCTCAATTTCCTCATCTGTACAATGGGGATAATAATAGCATCCACCTCATAAGGCTGCTATGAGTAGTAATGAATTAGTGCTGATAAAGCACTTAGCAAAGTTCTGGGTACATAGTGAGTACTCAGGAAATATCTCTGTTATTACTGAGTAGATATACTCAGCAATTACGTAATTATAGATGGGTTATATCCAGACACATGTGCATTAAAGCAATATAAATCATTGTCTCCAGCTCCACTGAACACCCACTAATTTCTGACCCTGGACTATTTCTGCAACCTCCTAAATGATTTCTTATCTCCAACTTCTAACTCTTTCAAGCCAGCCTATGAATGCTGAAAAGTCAGTCTTCCTGAAGCCTAGCTCTGATTATGATGTCATCTCTCTGCTGAAACACCATCTTCAAATTAAGTCCAAAAATCTCTTTTAGGCTTCCCAGGATCTTTATATGATATAGCCCTAAATTCCTCCTCTCCCATGATCCCACTAATGGATTCTGTCCTACATGGATTCTGGTTCCAGCTAAACTGAATTATGGGCTTTTCTTCATACACGAAGTTCTTCCTGCATTTTCTCCATCCAAAACAGCCACTGTCTCCACCTAACCCTTGTCTGACCCAAAGCTTTTTGTCCTTCCCTCTGTCCCTTAGAAATCTGTCAAAATTTTTTTCAATGATCCAGTGCTTCTTCTCTCATGCAACGTTTCCTACAACTCCTAGATAGATGAGGACGACTTCTTCTTTTGGATTCATTTGGCCTTTTTTTCCTGAATAAATATATTTTTAAAATTCATTTGCCCTTTATTTCTTGAATTATAATAGTGTTAGGCAAAGAACTTAGATTTCGCCACCAGATAGACCTGGGTTCAAATGCTGAGTCTTCCTCTGATTAGTGTATCATGTCTCTGAGATTAAATTTCCTTATTTGCAAACTAGAGATAATAAAGTCCCCCTCATACGGTGTCCGTGAAGACCGAAGGAGACGGGGAAACAGAAGGCCCCTGCTCAGAGCCTGATTCCAGCATCCTTTCCTTTCTCCCCTGAGTGAATAACATGTTTTATGTCCCTTATTTGTTGAGAGCAAGTGTGGGTCCCAGGCCTGGCGAGTTCCAGATCTGGCTGTGATCCAGGCTCGTGGCTAGGACTAGGACTCTGGATTTAGAATGTAACATTAGTCAAGTAGGGCGCCTGCGCCTAAAATATGTAAACATACTTCAGCTTATTGTATCATGCATGTGTGGCTGAATGCCACTATTGTACTCTGATATGTATGGAGCCCATGTGGCCCCTGGGGAGTGGAAGGGGAGCACAAGAAAGGGAGCAGAAGCAGAAGTGCGCTCCCCACAATAGAGTCGGTGCCTGCTGTTTCGTTCTCATGTCGGCCTCTTGTGCTTGCTTCCAACTGGGCGTCTCAGCACTGAAACCTTCCCTTCTCAATCAGCTCGGCGCTGACAGCAAGGACTTCATCTTCATCATGTTGGTATCATTCACAGTGCTTAGAATAATTCTTTATATACAGATGCTCAATACATGTTGAAATGAACTTTCCGCCTCTTACTAGCAAAGTGAACCTCTCTGAACATTTTGTCCTTAAAGTTAGTGTTACTAGAAATTAATCTTATTGTTTGTTCCAGCTAAGCCATTCTTCCATTTATTCAACAAATATCTACTGAGCATCTACCATGTGTTAGGCAGTCTGCAAGGCAGTGCAGATGCCACAATGATTAAGTCAGATGTTTTGTAATTATAACTCTGTTTCATAGAAACAAAAGCCAGGCAGCACTGGCCCTGGAGTGTGGACCGGCAATGCTGTGCTGCAGATGTCAACACTAGAGAGGAATGTGCGCAGGTAGTTTGGGAGGGTTGGGGCTCCCGGCCTTAAAGCACTCTCCCATCAGAAGTAGGAATGCCAGTTGTTTCCCTTGGCTTTGTGCTTCATAGGAGGGTGCTCATTAGCTGGATACGAGGTTTGTTTGTTTGTTTTTTAACAGCTTTATTGAGATACAATTTACATATTGTAAAATTTGCCTGTTTAAATTGTACAATTCAATGGTTTTTAATATACTTACAGAGTTGTATGACCATCACTCTATCCAACTGATGGACATTTTTAACCCCCAAAGAAATTGGCCTGTTATCTTTTTAAAACTGACCTTTGCCCAGTTGAGCCCTACCTTTCTTCATCAGCATGGTGTAAATGGCAGGGATGAGAAATCAGAGTGTGGAAATATGTTTAAATCATTGATAATCACTTGAAAAGTTGGCTTGAAGTACACTGTCATTCCCAGAGATTCCAGCTCAGCTGTGTGTACATGCCCCAGCTAAATGAAGCTTCTGTAAACACAGCTCAATCCTATCAGCCCTTGCTCAACCGGCTCTAGGGCTCCCGGCCTCCGCACAAACCACAGATTCCTTAAGCTGGAAGTCACATGATGACCTAAGGTAGGGCCATGCCACTCTTCCTGTTTAGCTCCCTCCCCTCCCATTAGTTTCCCACTTTTGCCCTCAGCGCCCTTCTCCTCCCTCATTCAGACAATTACCCTTCTCTGTCCTGTTTCCAAAGGTGCCCCTGTAGCAACAAAGCCTTGTCTTGATCCTGCCTCCCTCTCCACCCCACTTCTTACCTCTCCTTATTGACACACTCCTTGAGTAAGTGGCTCATACTTCTACCCCTATTTCCTCACTTCTTTTCCCACAGCCACCTCACCGGCCCCTGTGGGCCTCTCCTAAACTCGCATCTGGACCTCTGATGACTTTAGAACTGCCAGACCAGAGGCCCCTTTCAGTCTTCCTTTCTGTCCTCTTTGTCCTCTCTCTCCTCCTCGAAGCCTTGTTCTCCCTGGCCTGCAAACTGGCACCCTCCTCCCACCAGTCTGACCAGCCAGCCCTTGCGTGGCTCTGCCTCGTGTGGCTCTGCCCTTCCATGCCTCACTGCTTTCCGAATACTCGACCCCCCACTCTCAGTGGCCACATGCAGAGGCTCCCACACCTTTCTAGGTGGTCAAAGTCTGGCAAGGCAGAAATGCAGTTTTCAAGCAAGAGGCCTTAGCGTTCACCTTCTTGGTTCTGGGCAGGCTGTCTGGTTTGGGCCGCACTGTTCTGGGAGAAGAGGGTCTTAGGCAAAGCTGCCTCTCCCCTCGATAAGTAGAGGATCTGAGGAGAGCATGGGCCAATTGACATAGGAATCCAGCAGCTGTGGGGAGAGGAGGGCCTGAGACACCACTCCCTCCTCAACCCCTAGTCTCTGAGATCGGAAGGTAGGGACATCCAACAGGTGGACCCCGTGGTCTTGTCCCTGGTCCTAGAGCTGGTGGAAAGGGCACCAGAAGTCTCAAAAGACAGCATACCACAGGGTCTGGCAGATGAGCATCTACCCACGACGAACGTGAGGGCTGGTTCTTGGGCATTGCTTAGCTATGCTCTTCTGTCTGGGGAAATGAAGGAGAGGGTTGAGCTTAATGGGCTGCAGCAGGAGTGGTTCTGACAGTGGCAAGTCAGGACTTCAATCTGCAGAGCTCTCAGAGCTGTTGGCTAGCTGGGAACAAGGCAGGTCTCCTAAGAGAGAGGTGTAGGACTTTCTGTTAAGAAGGGCAAGTAGGGGCTTGAGCAGTTTATTTGAAAAACAAAGATGTGGCTGTATTTGTACACTGGTTAGATGAAGTGGGACACATATAAATACACCCCATTTCTTGTCCTATATATGCAATGCTACTGGACAGCTCTACTTGGAACCTTGTAGGAACCTCAGAGTCAGCATATCCTGGATTATGGCATAATTAGTATAGTCTCCCAGGCCGGATGCATTGGAGTCGTTCTTTAAAAAATAAACCACTACACAAATATCTTTTCATTATATAAGTAACATTTACCTTGAGAATATTACGAAATGATTCTATATTACAGATGTGGGAACTGAGGCCAGAAGAGTCATCATGATTTCAAGGTCACATGACCAATGCAACACAGTCTAAGATTCATACCCTTCCTATTATACCGTCCGTTCTAGAGAGAGAACAATGTTTGACATGTCCTACGTCTTTAATGAGCCCCTTCAGATTCCAGTCTCTTCGGAGTGCACTTTGTTTATCCCGTAAATTCATCGAGGCTCAGTTTCCACATTGCTCCCAGGAGGCCCGCCCTGATGTCCTGACCCATACTGACTCTGTAACAGATTTTATGAAATAACCTTGCAACCTTGCTGGTGTTGGGAGAATTCTTCACCTCAATTTGTAATAACCATGATCGTGCACATTTCATGGACCGTCCCCCGTCTGTTATTTTTCAGATGAGGAAAGTGAAATTGAAAAAAAATGAGCAACTTGCCCAGGCTCCCATGGCAGAGCAAGGATTCAGATCCAATCTGACTATAAACTGCGTGCCTTTCTGGTGTATTGTTATGCTCACCTCCCATGGATCTGGCTCGATGGGCACTTGAGCAGTGCTTCTCAAACCTAACTGTGTGTGGGGAACTTGCTAAGATGCAGATTTGGATTCAGGATGTTGGGGTGGAGACTGAGTCCGCATTTCTAACAAGGTCCCAAGTGATGTCAATGCTTCTGGTCTGAGCACCACAGTTTGAGAAGCAGGAGTTTAGAGCTCTCCTCTCACTCTATGGTAGAAGAAACCAAGGTTTAGAGAAGTAAAGTGGCTTTACTTTAAGCCACATGGCAAGTTAGTGAAAGAGGCAGGATAAGGATTCAGGAATCCTGATGTTCAGTCCAGAGTCTTTCCTACATTCTGTGTCAGTTGTTAAGCTACTGCCTCTTAGCTCTAACCTTAGCTTTCTATTCTTGGTTTTGGTTGCTTGAGCTGGAATTCTGCAAACCACATGTTTCTTCTTTGCCCTCTGGCCCCATATTAGGATATGAGAGAGAGAGAGAGAGAGAGAGAGAGAGTAAGGCAGGGGAGGGAAGGGTGAGGAAGAGGAGAGAGGGAAGGAGGGAGAGATAATACATACTCAGCCATCAGCTGGGGTTGAGGTGGGGGACTTGCTCTTTCCTGTTTGCTTTCCGAGGACTTGTGCTCGTTTTCCTCTTCCTGAGAGCATCACCCAGTATTTTCTTCCTAAAGCAGCACTGGATTCAGTTTGCAGTTTTTCCAGTACTTGCACAATATCCTCATCATGCCCCAGCCTCACAGGCACCAGCACCAGTGACTAGCACACTTCCTCAGGAGTTAAGTCCCAGGTCTACGGTGCCCTCCTCCAATTGTTTACTTGTAATTATTCCAACCTTTTTCCCTTGCCACCACTCCCACCCTCCCACAGCCCTAGGAGTGAGACAGCTTCTTGCATGTGCTCCCTCCAAGATATCTATTTTCTTGACTTTTCAGTTACTGAGCCAAAAACTTTAACCCAGCTTATATTTCTATATACTAACTTCTCTCTGTGAAAATAACTTGACTTTGACTAATATATTTTATGACATGTTAACTCAAAAATTAGCAAAACATCCCCACTCGACTCTGAATTCCTGAAGGACAGTCACTGGGTCATTGTGATGAGTCTAGTATCTATTGGAGTGAGTGCCTGGTGCACAGCAGCAAAGACACACACACACACACACACACACACACACACACAGAGTGGATAAAGCTGTTAGATATTTTTCTCTTCATGCTAGACTCACAGAAGGGCCTCCTCATTTTAAAATATATTCTGGTTGAATTGAAAATAAATTTTTGGCTCCGTGGAGGTGGTGAGCAATAAAAAAACAGCCTAGGTTTTAGAATCAACAGGACCTGGGCTTCTGATCCTCCTCCTTCCACTCATTAGGCAAATTGCTTCCACTTCTTCTCCATCTCCTCCTCTGGAAGACGGAGATAATACCTACTTTTGGGCTGTTGTTAGAATCAGAAGTAATGTAGGTAAAGGCTGACACTGGGTTGAAGCACAGTTGGGGAGCTGCCAGGGCACATGATCAAAGAGGATTAAGTCTCTGTTCTAATCAGGTTCCAGCAGAGAAGAACAAGAAGCACATGGTGAACTGGGGAGATTAAATTGTCCATGAAGATGGGATAAATGAGGAGTAATTTTCGATGAAGTAAAGATAGGGAGGGAGTTGAGGCCTAAAACCTTCTCAGAGAAGGTTTTGAGTTTATGAGGAGCCTGGTGACTATAGAGGGGCCATCAGCTCATGAGCACTAGAATTCTCCATGTGCCAGGCCCAGTGTGGGGCACTAGGGGTGCAGAGATGGATGGCAAAGAGTTGTTGTCTTGGAAGCACACAGTGCAGTCAATCAATTCGTTCAACTCGCATCACCAAGGGACTACTGGGTGCCAGGCTCTGGGCCAGGGGCTGGGACTACAAAGTGAATTAAAGTCAGCTCTGACTTCAGGAATTCAAAATTTATTAAGGGCCTTTCCCATGAATGGGCTCGTCCAATCTGAACAAAAGCCCTTGTGTGTACATAAAGTGTTAAGCACCGCAGATGGCAGAGAGTCAGCCCACAGCAGGTGCTGGCTGTGATTGTTGCCCCATTTTATAGAAGAGGAGAGGAAGGCACAGAGCAATGAAGTAATCAGCAGAGACAAGGTTCAAGCCCAGGCAGCTTGACCCTGTGGACTCTGCTCTTAGCCAGCATCCATATGACCTCTCATAAACACCTGGTAGGAGGTGCGGTCACAGTCCAGCTGAGAGTGGTGAGGCCAGCCCCAGACAGGAGGCATGGGAGGCCTCCTTGGGGGCTGGGATGTGGTCATTTCTGCCTGTCTACTCTAGAATATTTTGTGTCTTGGTTTTCTTATCTTAGAAGCTTTGTTCATACCCTTTCCACCTAGCTTAGTTCTGTCTTCTAGAAGCTTCTCTCATTGCTATTGTCCAAGCTGAGAGTAAAGAGCAAAGAGCAAGGGAGAGGATATGGCATCAGAAGAGTTGGAAAAACACTTAATCTCTCTGGCTTCAGGTTCCTCATCAGAAAACCAGGAAATTAACGTCTTTAATAATAATAATAATAATAATAATAATAATTACCTTCACGGGGCTGCTGTGAAGACACAATCAGAAGGCTTGTATAGTTGTGCTTCCTAACAGATAAAACACTGTACTTTCAAACACTTAATGTCCACGTCACACATTCTCCTGCACACCCTTGTCTTCCTGAGGGTTTATGGCTCAATAAAAACAGCAGGGGTTTTGATTTAGACAGAGGTGAGCTTCAGTCTCAGGGCTGCTCTTACTGACTGTAAGATCTTGGGGAAATCCCTTAGCGTTTTGAGCCTCAGTTTCCTCATCTGTAAAAGGGGGTTAAAGTTACCTCCTGAGAGGGTTGTGCCATTTGGTGAGATGAGCTCAATAAACGACGAGGCTTGATAGCTGCTTCAGGCTCCTCTCCTGGAGCTGGGGGAGGAGGGGGAAGGAGAGTAAAAGAAAGATTTTATCTGACCGACAAGGTGGAGGCTGGCCTTGCCTTTTCTGAGGCATAAAGCAGGCTCTAACAGGTTTGGCACGTCTGACAGGTTTGGAGCTCTCTGCTCTGCTCCTTTCTGTTTCTTTGGTTGATGTTCCTCCCCTCTAACCCCTGACCTTCCCACCTGTCAGAGCAGCAGACTCACAGCTGGAGCCTAACACCACCTGGGCCTCCTGTTTCAGGAGTTGCGGGGGCTCCAGCAGGCTCTGCCTGTGGCCCAGTGGGTGCTGGGGAACACCTGGGGTCCTCGGAGCTGCCCTGTTCTCCACCCCTGCTGCAGCCTCCTAAGCTCTTCAGTCGGGAGTCAGGCTCCAGTCTGCTGTGCTTCAAGGACAAACTAGGATACTGAGAGGACTCCAGAAGGCCTCCTCTTTGGAACTGAGGTGAAGGAAATAGCACAGCACATCAGCAGCCATCTCCGAAGAAAGCTCTTCATGATCATTCCTTCAGAATCCACCCTTTCAGACCCTCGTATTAGTTTTCTAGAGCTGCGTAGCAAATTACCGCCAAAGTAACAGCTAGAAGGCACTCAAACGCATTATCTCCCTGTTCTTTAGGGCAGAAGTTTAACATGTCTGTGTGGACAGAGCTTGGACAGAGCTGACTCCATCTTGGAGCTAATCTGTCATCTTAACTTCTGAGTGAATTCCGATGCTTGGCCTCCTGTTGCCCCTCCCCATGGACTCTGGAACATGTACAGAGGCTCTGGGCTAATCATAGAATTCGCATTAACGCTTCCTCCACGTTATCTATCTCGTAACTCGTTCTGTTGCCAGAGCCTCCCCACAACCTTAGTCCAGAGCTCGCCCCTCAAACCCCAGCCCCCTGCCCTGTCCACTGCACATTCCTTTCCCAGCATGTTGACCCATTTGCTTAGGGGATATAAGCAGATGGTCTGGGGGCGGGGCGGAAGGTGCTGGGATCTGACTATCTTGCTGCTGCCCAAGACTGTATTTCTGTATTTAAGTTCTCCATTACACTTATTAACTGACAAGCTTGACTTGTTCACCTCATTCTTTGGTCTCTCTGCTCCTTCAGTGGACAGTCTTTTAACAAAACTGAGTCCTTTGCTTAGGGTCTCACGAGGCTGGAGTCAAGGTGTCAGTGGGCTGGGCTCTTGTCTGGAGCCTCTGGGGAAGAAGCACATTCAAGCTCTTCTTTGGTGGAATCCAGTTCCTTGAGGTTGCAGGACTGGGGCCTGTTTCTTTGGCCTCTCTCTCAACTCTTCAGGCATTCACATTCCTTCTCACAAGCCTCTGACTCCTCTCCGCCATCTCCCTAGCACAAACTGCCACCGTCTCTCACAGATCCTTCAACAACTTCCTCAAGGGTCTCTCTGAAGCCACTTGTGCCTATTCTAGTTCATTTTCCAGATGGTACCAGTATATGTATATATTTTTTAAAGTAAAGCATCAGATATCAGCCCTCTGCCTAAAATTCTTCACTAGTCCCCCATTGCTCCTAGACAGACCTGGCCAGCAGCCCCCAAATAGTATTCCCCAACCTCACAAGACTCAACTTGCACCTCCCTCCCCTTCCCCTCCATGCCGTAGCCACAGTGATCTTTCCACATCTTTAATGGGTCAGATTCCTGCCCACATCAGGACCTTTGTTCAAACTTGTGTTAATCTGCTCAGGCTAATGTACCAAAACACCACAGACTGGGTGGCTTCACAACAGAAATTCATTTTCTCACAGTTCTGGAGGCCAGAAGCCCAAGATCAAGGTGTCAGCAGGACTGCTTTCTGGTGAGAACGCTTTCCTCAGCTTGTAGACAGCGGGCCGTCTCTTCGCTGTGTCCTCACATGGCCTTTCCTTGGTGCGCCCATGGAGAGGGAGATCTCTCTCTCCTCGTCCTTGTAAGGACACCTTATACGATCTATCTCTTCCTCTTCTTATAAAGATGTCAGTCCTATTGGATTAGGGCCCTACCCTTATGACATTGTTTAACCTTCATCACCTCCTTAAAGGACCCATCTACAAATACAGCCGCATTGGAGATTGAGCTTCAGCATGTGAATTTGGGGGAAAGGGACTCAATTCAGTCCATAACAGTGCAGTTCTCTTGATTCTCACTCATTCTTCAGATCTCAGCTCAAAACTCCCTTCCCCACGGATCCCCCAAACTGGATATGATCCCCTTGTTATTTGCTTTTCTGACCTCACGTATGTTTTCTTCAGTGCATTTATCTCAGTTTGCGATATTTTTATACGATTATTTGGTTAAGACTGGTCTCTACCTCCAGACTCTAAGCTTCATGAAGATAAAGACAAGCTCAATTTTATTTTTCATGGAACCACACCCCAAACCCTAGTCCAAGGACAGTGCCTGGAACGAAGAAAGCACTGCCTGGACTGCCTGGGCTATTTAATCTGTACTATAGTATACTCTTCCCCTCACCTGTAATGGATAATTCTCAAAATTCCAAACAACATAAGGTATATCATACACTTACCCACAGAAGGGAGTCATAAGCTATTGAAAGCACCACGTATTGTGGCTTTGGTTGAAATCACACCTCACTGTGGGCATACTGGTGGTCTCTTGCTGTTTAGCACTTGAGTATATATTTTATTAGTGGAATTGGAAGGTATGTTTCCTATGATTAAATCAATTCAAGCTGGTTTTACTCCAAATCTTTTAAGTCACTGAGCTCTTGGAGTGAAAAATAATAAAAGCCCTCCCATGTGAGGCCACAAGGTGGCAGCACAAAGCAGCATGTCTAAGCAAGACCCAAGGTTTTCTTTTCTTCTTGGAGGGGAGCAGTGAGGGCATTGATTAGCTTCAACAGGGGACCTTAAACTAAGAAGTATGGGTTCTGCCACCACCGACTTTAATCAGGATGCCAGGAGACAGACACTTAGCTGCCTCGTGCCCCATTTACCACCCCTAAAACTGGAACAGTGGTATTCACACCTACTTACCTTACTATTCATTCATTTGTTCATCTTTGAGCCAACATCCACAGAATCCTAGGTCTAGCTGGGCCCCAGGTGAATAAGACCAGCCTGCCTGCTCTGCACAGTGTGAGAAGTGCTCTGATTGTCTGCAAGAGACAAGAGGCGCACAGTAGGACAGGAGTACCTGGGTTGGGCGGCGGATGGCGGGGCTGCTCAGAATCAGGGTCCTCAGAGAGCAAGAGGAGCCCATCCACCCTCGATATCTGCCTGCATTTTATCATAAGGTTAATAGGTATCAGCCACAGTAAAGCAGAGAAAGGACCCTGGAGGGTAAAGAGGAGGCTTGGTAAAGAGTGATAGAAAGAGAGGGATTTGACCATTTCCCTGGTTCCTGGAAAGACGACAAGATGGTGTTTTTTATTCATTCCTTCTTAACAAGAAAGCTTTCAAAACAAACTGGTGGCTTCTCAGTGTGTCTGCAGCTGCCACCACCGCATCCTTCAGCCCTGTACAGGGTGGTCATCAAGGTGATCAAGTCTGTACACCTGACTCCTCTGAGTTTGGCGGCATCACCAGGCAGGATTGGTGCGCTTTTGAGGGTGGCAGGGATCAGCCTAGTGGTGGGGCAGGCCCCTGCCACATGACCACGTGCTGGCCGAAAGGGCGACTAAGGCAGGGCCTGTACCCAGAGAGCTCACCTTCTGCTGCAAGAGTCTCAAACGTCCACTGCACACAAATCTGGGGAGCGGGTTAAAATGCAGATCCTGACTCAGGGGTCTGAGTGGAGCTGAGATCCTGTATTTCTGACGAGCTCCAGGGGATACGATGCTGCTGGTCTCATATACACTTTAAGGAGCAAGGATTTAGTGGGTATATATGAAAGACCTTCTAGGTGCCAAGCACTGGGTACTTAAAAAATAACTTCTTTACATATGAAGTTTTACATCTTTTTAATATACCCATTTTGTACACTTTCCCTGACCCTCTCTCCCCGCCCCCTGCCTCCCTTAGTCATTATAGAGTTGGGAATTCGCCCTGGAGGGTTTCTACAGATAAATTTCCGTTGCTCGGATTTCTCTTCCTGAAGGTCGACTCTGGTCATAGTGCAGAGAGCAAGTGCAGGGGTTAAGACTGGAGGTGGAAGGATCAGTGAATCGGGCTTTGAAGTTGTCCTGGGCAGAGCTGGTGGTGGCTCGCACTAGGACAGTGATGAGAAGGGACAGAAATGGAGGGGTGCCCACAATATTTAGGTGTGGTAATTGGGGGCAGGACTGGGAAGAAAGGGAGACTCTAAGAGGATTCCCAGGATGGAAGTGGGTTTCATCAGTTAGTTGGCATGTGGGGCTGAGGAAGGGGACTGGGGCAGGGAAGGGAGAAGTGGTTCTGGAAGCAGCATAGGACATGGCACCACCAGGGATCGGGCTTAGAGGATGACCAGCGCCTGAAAGACAGCCTGGCACAGCACTTTAAGTAACTATGTGGAATGAGTGAAAGCTGAAGTTCTGGGCTTGGAGAGATGGAGTAGCCAGGACTGCCAGGTGGACAATTGACCCTGTTGTGCCTGAGAATGTCTGGCTGTGCCTGGGGCCTTGACCCTGGGTTATTCAAGACCATTTGTGAACTCTCTGATTTTGGCAGATGGCTCTGGGCAATGTAGAGGTCCCTGGAGCCCTTAATGTTTCTGTGGCCCATGTGGCCTGGGAACCACAGCGTAACATGTCCTCAAGTGTCCAAGCACCACAATGAGATGTATTGTGGCCGAGATCACCACAAGGTGGTGCTCATAGGTGTTCTTTATTTTTAATTTCCATTCCTCCATGACAAATTTGGGATTCTTATTGTGTTGACGGGCCAACAGCACCCTGACTTAGTCTTCATAAGTTAGGAGGCTGACTCCAAGTGCTCTGGTGTTTGCAACTATCCCAGCCTGAGAAATATAGGCTAGGATTCCTAGAGCAAAATAAAGGTCCTCATTCAACAACTCGGTTTGAATGGCAGCTCCCCAATGGCACAACAATGCAACACTCTGGCTGTGTGACCTCGGACAAGTTATTTACTCCTTGGGACCTCAGCTTTCTTAATATGAAAAGTGGGGATAATAATTATTCCTCTCTCATACAATTGTTGGGGAAAATAAGAACTAATGGAAGCAGTACTGTATTATTTTTTTTAATCAGAGCCCTTCAATTCCACCTTTGCACAACCACCTGCATCTTCCAACCAGCATTTACAGATTCCCTGCTCTGTAGCTGGCCCTGTGCTGCCTGCTGGGGAGGCAAAGATGAATGCAAGGCAGTGACCGCCCTCAAGTGCTACAACCTGCAGGAGTGGCCCATGAGGATAGCTTCTCCCTGGGCCTAGGATTGTGTGTGATGCCCCTGAGGTCTCAGAGCCAGTGTGTGGCCCATCTGGGCCTGGACCCTGAGGGTCCTGACTGCAAGCCCAAGATGACAGAAATTCAGAACAGTGACTTCAACTCACCCAAGTAGAGCAAAATTCCCCTTGATACCTGCCTAGTGCCTGTTGACACATTGGCATTAGGGTAGCTGGTCCGGATGAGTGAGGCTCCAGTTTGCATTCCAACGTAGGGATTTACAAGGAAGCAGTGTCAAATTGCTCCCAGAAATGGTACGGTTTCCTGCAGGCCTGGGCCTTTGCAAAACCATAATAGGAACCATTGTTCATTCGATGATTCAGGGCCTTCTGGAAGGTGGACTACGTGATGCACTTCTCCTTGAATAAAGTTCCAGGAAGTGTTTCCCTCTGTGTAGACAGTTTGGTCTGATTTTTCATCTTAGGAAAAAGACATCAAGTGAACCTGGTGTTTCCTTGATGTTTGTTCAGCCAGGGAATGACTATAAGTCAGATTTGACTATAACCGGCTCTTTGCAGATACCTGGTATCAGTGGCTCTTTCTGTCCCTTTTCAACAGGCTCTGCTCACTTAGAAGTATAGCATGTGGTTAGGAGCACAGACCCTAGAACCGGGCAGTGTAGGTTCATAATCCTAGCTCTACTATTTACTAGTTTGGGCAGGTGACTTAACTCTCTTTAGCTCAGTTTCCCCATCTGTAAACTGGGTGGCTGTGAGAATTTAAATTAGTTCATTTTGTAAAGTGCTGAGAATAGTGCCTGTCACATAATAAGTGCTATGTATGGGTGAGCTATTCTGTGTCTTCTCCATCTGTCTCGCCTTGCCCTCTCTTGACGGGATGTAATAGAGAGCAAGGGACGTGAACATTTATAAAGTGGCATTATAGCTGAAGCACTTTACATATGTAATTTGTGACACTCTTCATAGCCATATAAGGTAGGAACTCTCATCCTTATTTGACCAATGAGGAAATAGAGGTTCACTGTGAGGAAGTGGCTAGTGCTGATCACCCCAGCTGCAGAGAAGTAACCCAGTCCTCAAACCCAGGCTGGGGCATTCTCTGCTGTCTTCCCTATCTTTTGGCCCCAGTCCCCTAGGCCCTTAGCTGTCTCTCAGTATCCACCTCGCACTGATCTATCAGGCCTGGGCATCAGAACAGATACTGAGAGTGTTAGAGTAAATAATACTGACCGCTTTGACAAATAACCCTCAAATCCCAACACTTACCATGCTAGAGATTTCTCATTCCCATCACAGTTTAATGCAGGGCAGGTATGGTGAGGGGGTCTATTCCACACAGTCACTTGAGGACCGAGAGTCCTTTTATCTAGCGACCTTGCCACCCTCCAAGGGCTCAGAGTGCCCTCCAGTCCTCTGCAGAGTAAAGGGGTTTTAGAGGTAGAGGCTGTGTCTGCTTCTTCGGAACCTCACCCTGCCCAGGACACATGAAATACACATTTGCTGAACTGAGAGGCTTATCATGGGGTTGCTTGGGGAATACCTAACTCTGCCTAAGAAAGGTGGGGAAGTGTTCACCAAAAAGGGTACATCTGTGTTGGGTATCAAAGGATGAATGAGAGTTGCCTGGATAAGGTGTAGGGGAAGGGCATTCTGAGCAGTATGGAACAGAATGTGCAAAGACGCATGGATAGGAAAGGTAAGGGTCCAATGTGTCAGGTCCAAGGGTCACAGAGTAGGAGGTTAGGGGAGGGGAGAAGAGGCTGGAGAAGTAACCAGGACTGCAATTAGAAGGTTCCTGTTCCTCATTGTTTCTTATCCTTCAAGTGCCAGCCCCAGGCCTCCTCCCCAGGACTCTAGGATGTGGGGAGCCATCTTTTGTCCTTGGAAGCATTGATGGCAGGCCATTTTAGCCTAGAATGATCCTCACAGTAGCCTAGTGAGGGAGAAAGAGGATATATAATTATGGTCCCCGTTACTTTTATTGTCTAATTGCTTATCGCTATTTTATTTTTTAAAATTTGACTTTTGTTTATTGAACTTATGTGTAGTGAAATTGCTAAATTCACTCATAGATTCTTTTGGATTTTCTACACAATCCTATCATGTACAGATAATGAGTTTTATTTCTTTTGTATAATCCTTACACACTTTCTTTCTTTTCCTTACCTTATTGCATTGACTGGGATGTCCAATAATTAATGATGGCAGACATCCTTGTCTCTTTCCTGATCTCAGAGGGAAAACTTTCAGTATTTCACTACTAAGTATTAGTCAGCTCAGGCTGCCATAACCAAATACTATAGACTGGGTAGTTTAAACAACAGAAATTTATTTCTTGCAGTTCTCGAAGCTGGGAAGTCCAAGATCAAAGAGCTGGGAAGGTAGATTTCATTCTGAGGCCTCTTCTCTTGGCTTGTAGGCAGCTTCCATCTTGCTCTGTTTCCATCTGACCAGAGAGAGGGGTCTATTCTTATAAGGACACCAGTCCTATCATATTAGGGCCCACTTTTATGATATCATTTAACCTTAATTACCTCCTAAAGGCCCTATCTCCATTTACAGCTATATTAGGGGTTAGAGTTTCAACATATAAATTTTGGGGCAATATAATTCTATCCATAGCAAGGCTAGCATTTACCGTAGATTTTTTTTTTTAGTAGATACCTTTAATCAGATTAAGTTTCCTTTCCTTCTAATTTGCTAAGCATTTTTTAAAACTCAGGAGTTGGGGTTGCATTTTATCAAATGCTTTTTCTATACCTATCAAGATAAACTTATAGATTTTTTTCTATTTTATTGTGTTAATAAGATTTTTTTTCAGGCGTTCTTAACTGAGGGTAATTTTTCTCCCTGGGGGACATTTGACAATGTCTGGAGACATTTCTGATGGACTCAACTGGTGTGTGTGTGTGTGTGTGTGTATGTGTGTGTGTGTGTGTGTGTGTGTGTGTGTTACTAGTATCTCATGAGTAGAAATTGGGTGTTGTTAAACATCCTATGGTACACACAACTGGCCTCCATGATGAGAATTATCCAAACAAAAATGTCAATAGCGCCAAGATTATACTGATCGATTTTTGAACGTTAAACCAACCTTTCTTTTGGGAATTCAACCAACTTGGTTGTGATATAATATTTAAAAACCCTCGAATGCTGCCTTTTGCTGGGGTGGGAGGGAAAACTTTCCAGGATCCTCTGGGGACGGGGTGGGGGTGTGAGCAGGAGATATTTGTGATTCTGAATTGTCAGAGCCCAGTTGGGAGAATGGTCAGTGGAGATGATGTTCATTTTGATTTATTTTATCCCAAAGGCTGCAAATACTGGGTCGCAGCCATTCACTTTCTGAGTCTTAAGTATCAAAAAAAGAGTGCCCTTGGATGTGGATACAGACCAACCTCAGGCCACCTCATCCGCCACTTACAGCCACCATCTCTTCCTCTTGCCCCACATGCCATTCAGGCAACTCTCCTTTTCATTAGTGTGACTTTCTTCAAATGGGCTTACTTATGCTGAGTGGTTCTTATATTCAGCACACATTTAATATATCATTTTATTGTAATTTATATTATAGTGCATGTTCACTGAAAGAAAAGGTGTATTCAACACTGTCCAGAATCATTGTGTCAATAACATCCAGTGAGGTCGATGCTACATAGTATGTAGAGGTTATATATTTCACATTACGTGGAAATCCTTAGTGATTTGTTAGAGGTATTTAAAAGAGTGTTTTAGTGATATTCAGAAAATTGATTGGGCTCTTTAGGTGGGCTGTGAACACAGTATAAATTTTTTTGTTTAAAATACTGGAACATAAGCTCCTGCAGGCCAAGTTTTCTCCAGCTGCCTGGAGAGCCACTGTGATTAAGGGACCTCTAATAGTTCCAAAGAACAATCTGGAAGTTTCCAGAATGATGAGAGAAAACAAATACATCCTAGAGTTGTTAGCTATATGACCCAAGGGACCTAGTACCAGAGTCCTAGGATATCAGGGGCAGAGAGAGGGAGGGGTCCTGGGAAAGCAGGTGGGCCAACCCTCCCTAGCTGACATAAGGAAAAATGGGCCGAAAGATGAACTAATGATTATGTAAAGCAAGATCTCCTGCCTCCGATGTCAGTGCTTTTTTCTACTTTCCCTAGTCCAAAACTCATCTAGTCCAATCATTTCAGTTACTAATGGGGGTCCCAGAGATGAATGACTTGGCCAGGGTCACTTTGTAGGCTAATGGCAAATTTGGGTGTAAAAGCAGAGCATTCAGGCCTGTCAGCAACTTTAGTTATGTCACATGCAACTCTTTATTTCACTGCTGAGAAACCAGGCCCAAAAAGGGTAGCGACCAATTGTATTTTCCCCAGAATCTGGCTTTGCTGCTGCTGGCATCCTCACTTGGGTGGGTGGAGATGCCATTCAATGAGCATTGACCACAGGAGACAGGGCAGCTTTGGGGGAAAACGGTGATTTGATTTGAATGGGTTGAGTGGGAGGTTTTATGGGACATGAGCCATTGGATGAGTGAGGCTGGGGTTGAGAATGGATTAGCCTAGGAGGCAGGAGTTGAGGCAGGAAATTTGGCTCTTCAGAAATCCTAGATTAGCAGATGATTCCAAAAGAGCCTATATGCCCGTCGAGAAAGCACAGACTCTGAACAATCAAAGTCCAGGATTTCTACTAGATTTGGATGGGAACTTACCGATTAGCGAGTCCAATTCAGAAGAAAGAAGAGGAGAGGAAGAAAGAGAATTAAGCCCCAGAATAGTCTCAGAGCTTGAAAGGGCCCTACCTTTTTAGAGATAGGGAACTGAGGCTGAGAGGGGGCAAAGACTTGGCCAAGGCCACGAGTCACAGTCCAGACCCAAACCAGGCCTCCTGTCTGGCCAGCTTCCTCCCTTTGCCCTATTTCAGCATATTGAGAATGGCTTTCCTTCCACACTGACAGCCAGCTTGCTATATCTTTCTCAGACTCTCTAGAAATAGAGGGAGCAGCTGGCTCTTTCCCAGAATCTGAGCCCTTTCATGTGTCATCCCTGGAGTCAAGGCTGTTGCCAGCCTTCCATCCACACACTCTCCCAGCTTCAGACCTTTGTCTTGGCTGGTAGACAAGATTTCCTCCTCCTACCGGCCTGCATCTCCCCCGCTCCAGCCATGGGCCCTCCCAGAACAGAGGCCCCAGAATAGCACAGGGCCATCTCACTTGGGAAGAATATGCCTTCCAAGAAAGCTGAGGCCTTGAGGTTCTAATTCTTTTCTTACCCACAGATGGCAGTTTCCTCTTTGAGAACATGAACTCAGAGGATGCAGCAGCTCCTTGCCTCTCCATGAATAGACTGTCTCCTAAGCACAGAATTCCAGGAACCCCCAGAGCCATAGAGACGAGGGCCACAGGCCTTTCAAGGTCAGCTGCATGGGTAAGAGCATATCCCTTGAAGAATGGCTGGAGCCAGCTCCAACAGTCTGAACAATTCATCCTGGCACCTAGTCTGGTGCAACTCGGTACCAACAGGAATTTCCCATAACCCCACTCACCTGCCTTCAAATCATCTGCATTAATTGATTGTCCCCTTCACATAGTATTTACTGAGCACTTACCATGTGTTAAGCCTCTTCTAGGCACTAGAATTTTTTGGATATATCAGATACAACAGACAAAGATCCCTGTATTCAAGTAATGAATATTTTAACATGGCGGTAGTTAAAAGAGACTTCTGTACTATTTTATATATACTATTTTATATATACCCAGAAGTAAGGAGTATAGAGTTTCAGTGTTGGATACACCTGAATTTAAACTGCTCTGTTCTCTGATCAAGTCTGCTCCAAGATTGGATTCCCAAAGGAAATGAAAACATTATGTCCTACACAAAAACTTACACATGAAAGTTCACAGCAGCTGTATTAGTAGTATCCAAGAAGTAGAAACAACTCAAATGTCCATCAACTGATGAACAGGTAAACAAACTGTGGTATATCCTTACCGATACATGTTACGACATGGATGAAATTTGAAAACAGTGTCCTAAGTGAAAGAAGCCAGACATAAAAGACCACATGTTAAAAGACCACATTTATGTGAAATGTCCAGAATAGGTGAATAGAAAAGTGGTTGCCTAGGGCTGGAAGGGATGGAGGAATTAGAGTGTGATGATTAAAGGGGTGTAGGGGTAATGAAAATGTTCTAAATTTATTATGGTGATGGATGCACACCTCTGTGAATATACTAAAAGTCACTGAATTGTACATGGGTGAGTTTTATGGTATGTGAATTATATCTCAATAAAGCTGAAAAAAAAAATTCCTACCACATAGGGCCTTTGAGGATTAAATGGCTTAAGTATACGATGTACCTAGTATAGTGTCTGGCATTTAGTAGTCAATGGATGTTAGCTTTTATTCCGTTCATAATTCTTAATAGGCTGCTTTATACGAAGCCCAGCATAAGAATGACATACTTTGTGGCAATCTGTATTGTGCCTGGAGCAGATGCTCCTTCCTTACTCCTGGTCCCAGCCCTTTCTTTGCCTGGCGAAATCCTATACGTAGCACAACCCGGCTAAGATGCCACCTCCGTGAAACCTCCCTAGTAGTCTATCTAGAAATCCTGGGGTGTTTTCTGTAGTATCCCTGACAAGGCACATTCAGAGGCAAGATCTTGTCACAATATGGCCTGTTTCCAAATTTTTTGCGCACACCGTTATTCAATGTGTCCTGCCCTCTGTGTCCAGCATGGCACCTGGCATGGAGGGCATGATCCTGTAATGAAAGTGTTTATAACACATAGACTGTCTTCCCTGGCAAGCACCTGTGATGGGTAGAATTCTCAGATGGCCCTCATGACCTTTGCCCTCTGCTTACATGGCAAGAATTTTGTCGACTTAATTGAGTTTACTAATCAGCTGACCTTAAGACAGAGAGATGGGTGGGTCTAACCTGATGACAGGTTATCAGAGTTTTCTTCCTCTAATAGCAGAAAAGGTTGTCAGAGAGCTTCAAAGTGGGAGACAGATTTGGCTCAGGTTTTCCATTGCTGAGCTGGAGGAGACTACAGGGTAAGACCTGAGAGCACCCTCGGGGGGCTGAGAGCAAGGCACTTGTCTCTCAGTCTTTGTGATTTTGCTGAAGTAACAAACAAAAATGAGTATGATATTGCTATGTCAACAGTAATTGAAAAATAAATTAAAAAAAAAAAGAAAAGAAAAGCAACTGGCTGATGACTTATAATAAGCGGATGCAAGTAGTGGCCCTCTTCCCTACCCGCCTGAAGCAGAAGCTGGTGACCAATTTTCTCCTCTGAGTCTCCCACCCAGTGGCAGGGAACATCCAAGAAGCTGCTTGCTCGGAAAGGGTCTGTAAGTATGACCAAGCCTGTGGGGCTCCCAGAGCTCCCCAAAAAGTGGGGAAGAGGTAGACGGAGCCAGAAGAGCTGAGCCAGATCCCTGGGTCCTAATCAGGGCCTAGTCTCAGTGGTCCTGACCGTGCTAGGTCTGGCTGGGTCCTGAGCCAAATCACAACTAATCTCTGTCCTCTGGAGGGGAGGTCACCACTGACTAAGGAGATTCACAAATAAAGCCACTGTAATATGAGAGTGCACCCTGGGGAATCCTTGCAATGCTGAGGGGACTCAGATCCTGTTCCCTGCCTTGTTGGGGTAGCAGGAAAAGATAAAAACCAAACCCAGACCTGGGCTGGTCTGGGAACTGGCTCCCTTTGACCCACACGAACTTTTCAAGGTTTAACCAGCCTCTGACTTTGTC
>NW_006441955.1:6905818-6963254 GCF_000325575.1 Pteropus alecto
CCACCCTCTCTCTCACAAATAAACACACAGCTGACCCTACCTCCAGCCGCCCAAATCACCTGTCCACAAAAACTGCTTTTAGTCTGCATTTGTTAAATGGCCCAGAGCTTAACCTGCACTGTTTAACTCATTCAATACTCAACAGACCTGTGAGTTGGGATCCTCAGCTTTCCTTTGACACAAAAGGAAGAAGGTTCAGAGAAATTAGGTCACACAATAAGTGGGGAGGCCCTGCTCCCAAGCTCCACTCTTTCTGGACTCTCACTGTCTGGGGCAGTGACCTCTAATTGGGGCTGGGGGGAAGCACTTACATGTGGGCCATTATTTCTGTGAATGCCTTCCGCCTCACGATGTGAGGTCCTGGTGGGCCTGCCCGGAGGGCTTGCTCTCAGACTGTCCGCTGTGAGAAGAAAAAGCCAGTTCCTCAACGGAGTAGCAAAAACACTTAGGCCAGCGACTCTCCCTCTTTGGGCCTCAGTTTCTCTTGCTGTAAAATGGGAACGAAAGGGCGGGGTCTGCTAGAGTCCCCTTTGACTGAGAGCTGATGGCTCTTGAAGCAGTTCATCTCCGTTCCCAAGCCTGCCCCAGTGAGATAGTGGGGGTGGGATGGCCGCAAGGACAGAGGTTCCTGAGTTCTAGGGCGGTTCCAGATAACAGCCGCTCCCCTGGCGCTGGTACACCCCAACCCCCACCAACCCATCTCGCGCTGTCACTTTCAGATCCGGCGGGGCCTCTTGGGTGGTGGCGCGGCATCTAGCGCCTCCTGGAGCCGGGTTCTCCCGAATCTTCGTCGCGTGCCGCAGCTTGCGAGGACGCGGATCCCAGGAGAGGTGCGGCGGGCCGCGCCCGAGCCCAGGGCGCCTGGCTGCAGTCGGCTCCGGCAAGTCGAGGCCGGGGGCGGGGGGACGGTCACCACGGGAGTCGAGGGGGAAGCCAGGGCTCCGCGCGCTCCTCGGCGCCCGCGTTGGCGCCCCCGCCGGGTTGCAAAGCCGCTGCTGGAGCGCGCTGTCCCGGGACCGGAGCCTGCCGGGGCGAGCCGGGCTTGGCACCTCTGCTCCGGGGGCCGGGCGGCGGGAGCGGACCTGGGGACAGGCGAGGTGAGACCCCGGGACGAGACCCGGCGCCTGACCTTAGCACTTTTGCAGGGTGCGGAGAGCGGGGCTAGAGGAACCGAAAGACACTGTTCCCAGGTTCGTGTCACCCTCCTGTCTGACAGCCACCATGCCTTTACCCGCGCCGGGCTCCCCAAGCCTGGACCACGCCTGACCGCCTGCCTCGCGATGGCTGCGCCCGCGGTGGGTACATCCTTCCTTCTCTTCCTCCTTCAGGAGCATTTTGGCTCTTCCTAACGCCGACCCCACCTGGACCCCTTCCGTTCACCTTGACCACAGTGGCTTGGTGCGCAGTCTGGACACCCAGGTCTCCTCCTGTGTTCTAACTCTCAGGGTGGCCTAGGGCCATGGCGATCAGGGCCTCAGTTTACCCGGTGATTACATGGAGATGGTCGTGGCCACTAGTTCAGACAATTTAGTTCTTTACAGAAAATTGGCATCTGAAGTTCCCTTGTTAATAGCAGTACAAAACTGGGGGACGGGAGGCATGGAGAAGAAGCCCAGTGTCAGAGCCAGGGTCTATCCTCTGTCCAGCTCTGTTACCATGCTTCACTTACAGCTTGCCATCTTTGCCGTCTCATCTTCATAACTTGTTCCTCCCTGGGAGGCAAGAATTTGAGCTCAGAGATGTTGAGCAGCCTGCTTAAAGTCACAGAGCTAACATAGAATGGCCATAGTTAGAGGGAGCAGTAAATCCGAGGCAGGAAAAGGCCTCTTCTGGCTGGTGGGAGGTGGGGGTTCTGGGAGAGGGTGGTTGGTGTTTGGGCTGAGTCTTGAAGGGGTGGGTCTGTGAATGAGGGCCCTGGATGGAGACAGGTGGAGAGAGCAACACCTACAGAGGCCCCCAGGTCGCAGGAGTTCAGGCATGTGTGGGTGTCAGGGAGCTGAGGAAGGGGACCAGCCTGGCAGGCCCTGACTGAATGCCAGGATCAGAAGTGGGACTTCTCTGGGACTGGGATTATGCCCTCCAGGGCAGGGGGCCATTTCTTCTTTCCCCATCAGAGTACTACTAGGTACATAAGTGTGAGAGGTGAAGACCACTGAAGACCACTCTCTGAAATGGGCCAGGGGGAATCTTGGGCCAGAACATCTTGCTGATAGTCAGAGCCCTGATCTGTAATAATAATGAAAACCACCGTACACCAACAGAACAGGCTGTCCTTCATCTAGTGAACCTTCCATCCTCTACCCTCTGGTAGTGTCAGGTTGGCATGCGTCTTGCCTGCCCATGGAAGATCCACATGGAAGGAAGGAGACCCACACAGAGGGAGATGATCAGTGACCACAACACCTGTGAGAACACGTAAAGGGCAATCGCAAGGGCTTGTCTGAGGCCCAGGAGATGTCAAGGCAGGAAGGAGGGCAGTACATTCTGGAAAGCAAGAACTGCCTGTGCCAAAAACTTACAGATACATCTCTTCACGGCAAAGTCTCAACTTTAGGTACTAAAAATATAGATAGATCTAGTTGTACACACACACAGGGATTTGAGTCAGACTAAACCCAGTTTCAAATTCAGCACTGATCTTGGACAATCTGTCATCCTCAAAACCCCAGTGTCCTCAGAACATAATGCTGTTTTGAGGGTTAAGTCACAGGACACCTGTAAAGTGCTTGGTGTGGTGCCCAGCCCGTGTAAATGCCCAGCGCACACCCGCTGTCACCATCATTGTGTATGTAGGCCAAGGGAGAAATGGGAAGGAAACATTCATGTGGGGGTCATACTCATCTCTGAGGGGAGGGCTGAACAATTATTTATATTTTGCATTTTTATTCCCTTCTGTAGTTTTTCTCTTTTTTCTACAATAAGCAACTATTGCTTTTATAGAAAGTAAAAAGCACCATAAATTCTTCAAGTGTTGAGGGACTCAGCCGTATCTGGCTTTGGGCAAAGTCTCTCACCTTTTTGGGCACCATCTGCTCATTTGCAAAGCAGAAATTTCTTTTCCTGCCCCGTTGTGGTTGAGTCAGATGTGATGACACTCAGTGTGAAGGGTAACTGTCAAATGTTGCAATATGCAGTCCAGAGCTTATTGTCATTGATCCGCTGGTTAGTCTTTTAAGTTGGTTTCTCCAGCTGTCTGACTTTGGGGAGAGAGTAGTCAGGTTCTTCTCCCACCCCCTATGAAAATACATTCAGCTGGAGACAGGAGATACTTGCCCCAAAGATAGATTCATAGGCAGAGAACTGCAGGTAATTTACAAATGGTAGTTTTTTTTTCTATATGCTTTTGGTGGTCTGGGGGCTCTGAAAGATTAAGGTCCTCTCCTAGAGCACCGTGTTACAAGGATACATTCTCTCACGCATGCACATGCACACATTTTAAAACACATTTGGGAAGATGCCCTTTTAAAAAAATTAATTTATTTTAAATTATAGTTGACATAGAGTATTATATTAGTTTCAGGTGTACAACATAGTGATTCAACATTTATGTACCTTACAAAGTGATCACCACCATAAATCTAGTAACCATCTGTCACTGTACATAGTTATTAGGTTGTTATTGACTCTATTCCCTACATTGTACCTTATATCCCCATGACATGTTTTATAACTGGAAGTTTGTACTTCTTAATCCCCTTTCCCTATTCCTTCCCTCCCCCACACCTCTGGTGGGAACATACCCTACTGATAGCTTCAGCTACTGTATCTGGAGCATTGTGCCATGTCCCACCACTTCCCTAAGAGCATGCCTTTGAATGGCTTTGAAGTAGAATATCTTTCAGATGTACCCCATTTGGCATTTCAAATGAGGTAGCAGGCCCAGGGCAGTTGGGAAGCTTACCCCAGGACACATCTGGTATGCTGCAGGGTGGGCACTAAAGCCAGGCCTCTGTTCCACAGCTGGGTGCTGGAGCAGCTGGACTCCTGTGTTCCTTCCCCTCACCCGCTTCTCCTAGCTGTGGGGTAGGCTTTTTAGACAACAAGCATTTGCCCAGCAACACTTTCCTTCATTTAAGAGAATTTCTTCAACAAATGTTTATTGAGCAGCTACTATGTGCCAGGCACTGGGAGATATAGCAGTGAATAGGGCCAATAGGGACAGCAAAGGAGAAATTAAACACAGATAAGTGCTGCGGTCCAAGAAGGCCCAGGGGACTTGGGTGCTTAAAGTGTCACCAGCAAAGTCTTCTTGAGTGGGGGCCAAGTTAAGCCCTGAGGGGAGATAAAAGCAAATTAGCAGGGAGAGAAAACAGCATGTACAATGGCCTAGAGGTTGGCTTAGGGCACAACATGGACTTAGGTTTCAGCCTCTTCCTGTCTGTATGATCCATGGGGCCAGGTTCCCTCCCAGTGTTTTTTCTTTTATTCCTGTGCACTTTTCTTTATTTAATTGAAATAACACTGTGTACATGATTATGTTATTAAGCTGAAAAAGGAAGCCATCATGAGCATTTCCCCATTAAACATTTGAGCTGAGCTAAATTCTTAAAAAATCAGTCATTAATATTCCATCTAGAGGTTACGCCATGGTTTACATGCCATTTCCCTAGAGCTGGACATTTAGGCTCTTTCCAAATTAGGATTATTATAAATAAGGCCATGGTGACTTTGCACAACTTTTTGCACAATTTTGTTTTCTATCATGAATTTCAACTTCAGACTTCTCAGTGCCCTCCATCGCACTTGCTCCTTTATTACTCTGGATTTCGGTGTCATCCTGTCAAATGGAGATTTAAGTGTCGACCTCTCGGGATTGTGACCGGGGTGAAGTGAGGTAATGAGTAATCAGCAAGCCCCAATCCTGGCAGGCCTTGTGGACCCAACATGTGTTCACTCTCCTCCCTCCCTGCCATGGAAGGCACAATGGGGTCTTATGCCCACCAGGCAGATGAGACCTCTGAGGCCTGGAGAAGGGCCCGGAGTGAACATGGCCACACTTACTGAGCTACTGGGTCTTAGGCATGGTGCTAGGAACTTTAGACACATTTTCTGTGACTTTCAAGACAGCCCTGCAAAGTTGAGAACACAATCTCCATTTCACTGATGAGGAAACTGAGGCACAGAGGACTCAAATGACTCTCCAAGGTTGCACAGTGACTTCAGGTGGAGGAGGACTAAAACCTGGGTCTCAGTACCCAGCAGGTCTCTCACATGCCCGTTTACTCTCGTCTGTCCTTCTCCATGTCCAGACCTGTGACAGGGGCCGTGTGGCCTCCACCCTCCGCTACTGCATGACGGTCAGCGGCACGGTGGTTCTCGTGGCTGGAATACTCTGTTTCGCTTGGTGGAGTGAAGAGAATACAGGTGCCCAGCCTGTCCAGCCGGCCTCACCCACTGGACACCCTGAACCTGAGGCCCTCAGAAACCTGCTCAGGTCCATCAGCTTCTTCTGCTGCGGTGCAGGTGGCCTGCTGCTGCTCCTTGGCCTTCTGTGGTCCATCAAGGCCAGAACCCAGGGGCCACCCCAATGGGACCCATATCACCTCTCCAGAGACCTGTACTACCTCACTGTGGAGCCCTTGAAAAAGGAGAGCTGCAGGTCAGTGGGGCAGGATGGGGGAAGCTGGTAGGGGCCATAAGCGGAGGGCATTATTTCATCATTACTCATTTGCTCAGTAAACCCTCATGCGCTTCCTCCTCTGGACCAGCTTTGTCTATGCCCTGAGGACTTGAAGGCTGATCAGCACAATCTTGGAGGAGTTTAAGGCTCCATAACAGAAGTAGATCTTGATAAGCCAGAGTAGTTAGAGCTGTGAGAGAGACTCAGACATTGGCCTGTGGAGACATGGAGAAATCTAGGAAGGCTTCTTGGAGGAGGTAGCAGCTGAAAATAGCATAGGGGTTAAAAGCCCAGGCACACGCGTCAGAGTAGGATCCTCTCCTGGTTTTATTACTAACTAGCAGTAGGACGTCAAGTAGATTGTGCAAACCCACTGAGCTTCAGCTTGCTCATCTGAAAACACCTGTATGGTACTTAATGGGCCAGACACTGTTCTAAGTGCATTTTGTATATTTACTCATTTAATCCTTACAGAGGCCCTCTGAAGTAGGAGACCGAGGAGACCGAGGTACCAAGATGTATGTAACTTGCCTAAGGACACCCAGCTAGTGTGTGTCAGGGCCAGGACTTGGACCCAGAGTTTATGCTCTCACCCACTCACTAGCTCAGGGGACACGGGGAGAATTAAATGAGATGACATGTATGTAGAACTTAGCCCCATATCTGGCACACGGTAGATGCACAGTAAATGTTAGCTTTTTTTCAAGTGGCTGACGTGATGAGAGGCAGTTTAGGCAGGTGGAAGAGGACATGTGGAAGCTCAGGTGGGATGTGGAGTGCAGACCAAATCTTGCATTAAGACAATATATTTCAATATATTTTTGTTCCAAGGAGGCTTTTTAGGCATTTTTTTCTTAATCTTCTACATGAAATTTAAATACCACAGATATACAACATATTTACATATATTCTGTATGTATATCTGTGCTTTATACATAAGAACAGTATCACCAATATACCAAGAACCAATTTTGGCCCTGTTAAGAAAATGAATTATGCATGCACTTATTCTGTACTTATTCATCTAACCAAGTATTGGGTGTGCCTATGTATCAGGGACCTGTATACATCTTCTCCAGTCCTTCTGTCCCCTGCAAGGTAAGAATTGCTGTTGTCATTTACAGAAAAAGATGGTGAGGGTTATACAGCTAGAAAGCAGCAGAGCCTGCTGGCTACACAGCCTGCATTCTCTCACACCTCTTTGTAAGCACCAGATTTGGATGTATTAGAGGGTAAGCCAGACATCTGTGAGCTGGCCTGGGACCTGGACACCTTCTTCCCTTAAAGGGGAAAATGCATCCTGAGTTAAGGAATATAACAGATTATTCCCACAACTGGCCTGTGAATCCTCAAAGTCAGAGATGATAGAGTATTCAACAGAGGCCACTTAGTCCAGTGCTTAGGCCTTGGTTTGACCCAATGGTTAGAGGGCAGGGCAGGGCCTTGGGGACTCTCCAGCCAAATCCTTCACTTCTCAGATGAGAATCCTGGGTCTCAGAGAGACCAGTGACTTACCTGGTCACACAGTGAGTTAGTTGTCTGTTGGAACCAGGCCAGGCCTCAGGGAGCTCTGGCCCAGAGCCTGTCCCTCCCCACTCACTGTGGCCTGAGTGTAGGGGTTGGGTGTTGTCTGTACACACAGCCATGTTGATCCAACAGGGTCTAGGCCACAGCCGTGTCTGTCAGGTGGGGCCACTTGACCTTCATTCCCTGCCAGGCCAGGGAAGAGGCCCACTCTGGAGGATGCAGGGTGTCCCTGGCCCATCAAATTTAGAGACCAGAACTTAGATTCAGAACTGAGTGTTGGGGAGGCTGCTTCTGCTAATGGCTCTTCCCTGTCCCTGGGCTGACTCAGCCCAGCCCTGCCACCTGTTAGCCCAGCATTTGGCCCCCATGGGGAGGCCACTATGCTGTTCCTGTCTCAGGCACCTCACTCTCTGGAAGGTGCCTGGCTGTGGGTAAATGCAGGTCAGAGACAAAAGCTTCCTAGACTGGTGGCTTGGCCAGATTTCTTCGTCTCTTGGGGCCTCAGTTTCTCCATTTACTCATCTACTTATTCTTTCACACATTTAGCTGTATTTACTGAGCACCTATTATGTGCTGAGTCCTATGCAGAACACTGACAAGACAACACTGTACAGAACAGATAAAACCCTTTCCCTCTGGGGGCTCCCATCTTATGGGTGAGCCCCTAAATGGGGTGTCTGGACAGGAGGCCTCCCAGGGCCCCCACCCACTGAGTACAGCAGAAAAAGCATGGGCCTATTCAAACATGCGGGTTTCAGTCTGCTCTTTCTTTTTTTAAGCTGTGTCCTTGAGCATATTAGACTCTCTGAGCTGGGTCTAATTCCTCACCTGTCAGGTGGGGGGGACAGACCTTTTCCCTAGGGTCGCCGTTAGGCTCAGATTAGAAGATAGGTGTGTAAAGTTTGTGCTCACATTAGTGCTTTGTAGTTTACGACGTATTGTTATGCTCGCTAACTGATTTGAGCCTCAACTGCTCATACGTGGAGCAGCTTATGAGGCAAGTATAAAGATTAGGCCCATTTTACGGACGAGAAAGCTGAGGAATGAGGGGGTTAGGGGCTGGATCGGGAGAAGTGTGATAGGTGGAGTTGGCTTGAGTGTTGCAACCAGAGCTGGGGCTTTGCCGCTTGGTTGATGTGTGATTTTGAATCATCTGTACAGTGGCTGAGAGATGCTATCCCTCAGGGTTGTCATGAAATGTGAAATAGATGAGAGGGTTTAAGTGCTGGCAAACAGTATTTCATCTCTGTCTCTTCTCCTTTTCCTACCATGTTTGCCTGGCTCAGCTGAGGGCAGAGGAGCTGGTGCCAGGCCAGATCTCCTGCCCCAACCAGGCTCCAGAGAGTGGGTGAGCCCCAGCCTCAGTGGAGCTTCCTGTGCATGGGGACCAGAGTGGCAGCCCACCCCACACAACCTCAGGGTGCTACATCCTCCAGAACACGCCATGAATGAGCCTCCCCATAAAGTGTGCAATATGTCTTCCCTGCGTGAGACCTCATGGTCTTTAAGTTCCAGCAATCTGAACCTTGACCATGGTGACTTGGGGCTGGGTGGGCCCACCTGGCTACTAAGGTGACAGCAGGTAGCATGAGTGCCATTTCACATATGTTCTCAAGCACTTTCTGCTGTGGGCTCAGCTCACCCATGCCCTGCCTTGCCTGCTGTCGCCTAAGCAAACTCAATCCTTTGTCATGTCTCTAGAGTGTGGAGAAGTGGGGGTGTGTGCAGCAGGAGTGTGACTAGGAAGTGAGCAAGGCAGGAGATGTGGGGCTCCGGAAGCCTTATTACCCACATTTTTCTGTGTGTTGTCAAAGCTTTTTTCATTTTTCATTTTTTTCATTTTTCCTTTTTTCATTTTGCCCTGCATCTATGAAATGGGAAATGTTACCCCCATTTTACAGTTAAGGAGAAAGAGGCTCAGAGAGGGTGTGAACACAGTCTAGGTCACACAGCAATAGAACCTGGCTCGCTTGTCTCCAGGAACAATAATCTTTGCCTGCTCTCACCTGCAAAGGATGCTGGGAGTGCAGAGAAGGGTTAGGTCCCTTATCAGCTTCCTTAGCTTCAAAGCTCCTGGGCTGGCTTCCAGAGGAGGGTCTGTGAGGGAAGTTTGTAAGAGCACTGGACGGGGAGCCCCAGATTTGGCTTCTGGCTGGTGCCCTCCATCAGACGAGCACACAGGGTGGGGGTCAACCCGAGGCTCCCTGCCAGCCTGCTCCATGACTCTGTCTGTGACTGCAGCAGTGAGCCTGCCTTCCAGTGGGCTGCTCTGAGGGCTATAGTAAGCTTGAGATGAGAAGACACATTGCCTAGAGACAGGCTGCGTCTCTGACAGCTGATGGGTGCTCACATGAGTGGCATCAGCACATTCCCAGCATAGCTTCACCACCAGGCCCTGGAGTTAAATCCCCTCCATGTCCTCTTCTGTCCTCCGGGCCAGCCTCTGCCATCAGCCGCTCCCCTGTCTAGACGGGCAGGTCCACTGGTATGGACTGAGCTGCTTCCCTGCCAGCTCCAAACTGATGACCCTGGGTGAGTGACAGCCTCTCTGAGCCTATGGTGGCCTTGCTCTGCAGGAGACTGTGATGAGTTTTGTTGCCCATACCCCTTCTTCATGGAGACGTTTGAGACTTTGTGACTGGGGCCAATTTATGGACATGTGCTAATTGTCCCCTTGCATTCTCTCATTTAATCTCCACACAGTCCCATGAGGTAGGGGCCGTTATTGTCCTCATTAACAGGAGGAAACCAAGGCCCAGATTAATGGAATTACTGACCTCGATGTCCCTCCAGGAATATGGCAGAGGAGGGAGCCAGTGCCCAGACTCATAACCAGCCCCCAAGTGACTTGGAGTGGGAAGGGACCTTCAAGATCACCTGGTCGGCCTCCGTATCTGATTGGATCATTCCCAAAGCAGAAACAGCTCAGGCCTAGGATCAGTGACACTCTTGCCCCATAGGGTCATAAGAGGAGAAGGGAAAAGGACTCCTTAGAGGTGACCGGCGGAGACCCTGAGAGGACTGAAGGCCAGTATCATTCCCATCAGCACTGGCGCAAATGGGATGTGGGGACTTGTTCTTGGAATCTGGCTGCAAAGCCTGGTCAGAGGAGCCTCAGAGGACCTGGTGTCTGTGTCAGGTCTCTGCAGGGTGGTTCATGTAGGAGAGGTGGGGGAGAGTCACAGGAAAGCCAAGCTGTTCACAGACAGATGTGGTTGACTCTATCTCCGGAGATATACAAGCAGAAGTATTTACTTGGTGGACTTACTGTATCAGAGCTTCAAACATCCAGACGGGTAAGGGAATTGAGGTCTGCCCTCCTGCTCTGAGCATCCACAACTCGGCTCTTGTAAGGGATATTACAGTAAGCTGGGAGTCTTTCTGCCCACAGACCATCACTCAGTCTTTCAACAAACATCCCCAAGCATATGCCCTTAGCTGCTGGACACTCAAAGTCAGTCCCTGCCCTAGAGGACAACCAGGCAAGGTCAGTGTGGTGACAGAGGAAAGCAGTGTGGGAGCCCAGAGCAAGGAATTGGAGCTTTGCTGGGGGAGGGACCAGTCAGGAGAGCTTCCCAGAGGAGTCTCAAAGGACAAGTAGGGACTAAACAGCAGGGAAGGGGTGAAGGAGGTGGGAAGGACTTGCCCTGCGGAGAGAACAGAGGAGGCACGAGGAGGCACGGTGGGCACATCAGGGAGTGGGCAGGGTGGGTGGAATGGGAGAGCTGAGGTTAGCAGGGGCCGCTCAGGCCAATCTCCAAGTGTGTATATGGGACCCTGGGGAACCCACAGAGTGTGTGGACCAGGAGCTGGTCCACGCAGCTCTTCCTCACTGTCTCCCTGGCATGCAGTAAGTTTTCCCCTTGCCTCTGCTAACAGCCTCTCTTCTCCTGTCCCTGTAGGACTCCAAAGCTTGTTGCCATCCCCACTTACGAGGAGGCCATGTGCTGTCCATTGGCCGAGGGGTCCCTGGTACCACCTGCATACCCCATGGAGGAAGGCCCGATGTGCAGTGCCTCCAGGGATGCCCTGTTTGGGACCCGGTCCACCTTGCCTCCACCCAGCTATGAGAGCATCATCCTTGCTGCTGATGCCATCCCTGGAGATATAAATCCTGGTGCTGCCTGCTCCTGCCCAGCTGGTTCAGATCACAGTGGAAGGAAGTTAAAGACTCTTAATAGGCCCTGAAGCCAGAGACAAATCTTGAGCTTCTTCTAGTGTCTGATACAGTGTCCGGTATACAATAAGCACTCAACAAATGTTTGTTGCTGAATACCATTTTATTTATCTATTGCTGTGTAACAAATGGTTTGAAATCAGTCTATTTTATTATCTCTCATGATTCTCTGGGTTGTCTAGACCCACCTTGGTCGTTCTTCTGCCCCACATAATGCTGGTGGGCTACTGTCATCAGGGGCCCAGCTGGGCCAAGGTGGTATACTCATACGGCTGGCAGTTAGTGCTAGCTGTCAGCTGGGAGATTTTATTGTGCACATGAGAAAATTGGGGCCCGGAGGCATAGCCAGGACTGGCTAAGGTCACACACTAAATTTATAACCAAAAGAACATGGACTCTTAATTTAGATCACCTATGCCTGGGTTCCACTATGTACCAGCTGAGTGACCTTGGACAAGGGACTTTACTTCTCTCTGCTGCAGTTTCCTCTTCTGTAAAATGGGAATTGGGAATTACAGTGGCACCAGCTCCTACCTCAGAGAGCTGAGCTGTGAGGATTAAATGAGACGAGAGCAGCTGACATTGTAAGCTCACATTGACCGTGCAGGCTCAGAACTAATGCATTGAATGACAAATGCAGTTTTTTTAGCCCAGTGACAGGTGTCTATCAAGTATGAAGTGATTGTCAGATTTTGTTAGTAGAGGTGACCACCCTCCCTCCACCAAGTGCAAATCTGGTCACGGCTTCCATATTTCCTGTGATGGGGAGTTCACAACCTGTCCTTACTTTCCAGATATGGCAGAAATGTCTGCTTTCTGTCCAGCTACATTTTGCATCCCTACATCTTCACATTACCCCATTCACAGAGGATAAAACCATCTCAGATTAAGCAACCTTCCTAAGGTCACACAGCAAGCTGGAGTTCAAAGTCCTGGAGCTCAGTCAGCTGGATAAGAGTGGCATTCCCACAGGGCCTAATGAATGCTGGGCCAGGACCTCTGGCATTATTTCATACCCTCAAGTCTGCTCTGCTGCTGGCCACCTGCATTTGTGGAAATTGAACCTCAGGGAGGTAAAATCACAGAGCATAAAGGCAGAGCCAGTGTTTCATTCAGGCCTGGATGGGCTCCTTGCCGAGATCCTCCCACTTAGGCCTGGACTCAGGTCTCCCTGCTTCTACCAGTGTCCCTTGCAGTCTCTTCTCAGCTCAGAATGGCCTGACCCTCCCCAGGTGGAAGATGCCTTTTCTAGGCTAAGAATCTTGAGTGGTTCCCAGCTCACTTTGGATAATGAAAGCCCACACTGTGGTACAGGCTGGGGCCAGGGTGTCTGGGCCGGCCCTTCCTCCTCTCACTTCCTCCCCGCCCCACCCGCTCCTTTCTGCTGTGTCAGTCCCGCTGTGGGCCTTTGTACTTTCCCTCTCTCTCTTCCCAAAGCTCCTCCCCAGGGCTTGCTCCTCACCTTCCTGCACCTTTGTTCAGTCTCTCTCTTCAAGAAGCGTCCTTGACCACTCTGTTTAAAACCGCGTCCCACCCATGCTCTTGCACTCCCAGCCTCCTTCGGGCCCTATTTGTTTATAATCCCTGTCACCATTTAACAATTTACCTTTTAAAATTTGTTTGTTTGTTTATTGTCTATATCTCCCCACCAGGACAAAAGCTCCCTGAGAACAGGAAATTTTTTCGTTCTTTCCTTTATGTTTGTATCTCTAAAGCCTAGAAATGGTGCCTGGTACGAGGGAGATGCTCAGTAGGTATTTGTTGACTGAACAAATGATTCGATAAATGTTGGCTATTATTATCATTATTAGGCCCTCTCTTAACCACCCAAGCCAGATCTCATGAATCTTCTGTGTTTCTCTCCTTCTCCATCACCAAATTCTGGATCCCCATTTGCGCCTCCTTTGCTTCCTCCCCTTCTCTCCTGTCTGCGCCTTGCTCTTGTTGCAGGAAGCGACACTCAACAGAGGAATTCAGGCACTCAGACAACTTTGTTCGAGGAAGGAAAATTTAATGCTGGCGTAGAGCGTGGGGCATTCAACAGACCCAAAGCACAATCTCCCCTTGGTTAGATTTCTTACAGCTTATATACCCTGATAGTGTCCGTGCAAGGGGTGCGTGATTCCTTTGTCTGAGGTTTTACATGTCCCTCCTTACTCAGAGTTAGGACGGGGAGCTTCGGGTCGGGGGCTGCAGGGGAGGAATTTCCAGAACCTTGGTCTTACAGGTCGTTTGTTTTGTAGAGTCTGAGACCTTGGTGTTATCAGCACCTTTATCAGATTCTTGAACAGAGAGACAGGACTCCTAGGCTTACAGATAGGGAGCAGCACTCATTGATGTCGGTGCCGCTCAGCAAGTTCCTTACCCAAAGGCTGAGCTCTTGCTGTAACACAGCAAACAGTTCTACAGTCTTGACATTCCTATGGCAAGACTACAGAGATAAGAAAGGGGCTGGAGAATCCTTGAGGTGGGGGATGCAGCTGTGGAAAACATGTTAACTGAAGAGCATAGGGCAGAATGGAGGAAGACAGCAGTTTTAACCGGCTGGGTCAGTTATTTCTGCAGGCCCTTTCCTTTGTATCTTTTATTACTTTCAGATGCCTCCTCTCCTCTCTCACTCTCCCTGGTATGATGGGGATGTAGGTTTGAGTTCTGCCTTGGTCCTGACCTTGCTGTGTGACCTTGAACTGGACATACAACACACAGATATACAATACACAGACACACACCAGTTTCCCTTAATGTATTATGAGGATAGGGGTAGGAATTTATGGGGCCCTCTGCAATTCCTAAAGGGTAAACGGGGTCCCAGGTTGGAAAGCGGAGCCTAGCTTCCCTCCTACCCCAAAGTGAGTAACCTCCGGAGGCAGGTGAGTTAATGAGTTGCAGGTGTGATTAGGAGGCACCACCTTTGCCTCCTAGGATCTGGAAGATGTAGAGGGTGGAGAGGGCTGGAAGACAGGAAAAATTTTTCTGCTTTTCTCTCTATATCAACTCATCTATGAAGGCCCCCAGGAGGGGCAGTGACTTGCTCAGGGTCACCAGTGACTTGGAGGCTGAGCCAGGGCCATGGAGCCAAGTCTCTTGTGAGGCAAGCCACCTAAACTTTCTGAGCCACAGTGGCCTCGCTGTGAACTGGGGACACGTGTCCACTGGCAGGGCACAGGGCGGAAGAACCACATGAGGCTGGGTCTGCCACTCTGGAGCCCTCAGTAGGCAATGGTTTGCTTCTTGGTCGCTTCCCCACTAGGCCCGGATGTCCAGTTTCTTCATCTACCACTCAGAGCCCACATCTAGTGCCTGCCTCCAGGCCTGGGATGTCAGGGGCCCTCGGAGCTCGTGCCTCTCGCACACTTTTCCTGTGGCCTCCCAGGCTTCTGTGACCCTCTGGTTGGGCTGGTGACCCCACTTCCTGCAGCTCCCCATCTCAAATCAGTTGGAAATTTCCCAACTGGAAATTCCGATACCACCCTCCCTCCCCACCCCAGCAACTAATCACTTCTAAAAATCATTCACTTCAGTCTTTGTCTCGCCAGGTTTCTGCTAGAGCCTGATGACTGCTTCTCACGTCCACCATCTCCTCTTCCTTCTTCCAAACTGATCTCAAAACCAGAGGATCGTTGTAAAATCGTTGTAAAATCTGACGTGTGTCATTTTCCCCTGCAAAAGCCCTTTGGAGGAACCCGCTGGGCTTTGAGAGATGTCAGATGCCTTAGCATAACCCCGGGAGGTCGTCGCCTGTGCTTCCTTCTCTGGCCCCCCTCTCCACTGCGACTAACACCCATCCCTCCGTTCTCAAACGTGGATGGACAGTCTGTCTGGTTCTAGCCACGGTGAATTAAACAAAGTACCCACTGTGGAAATTTGAGTTCTCGTTGGGGGTGGGGGTGGGGACAGACAAAAGACAAGATTAATAAATAATGTATACAGTAGGATAGATGGTGACAAGTACTATGGAAAAAAGTAAATCTGGAAAGGAGGACTGGGAACAGTAATATCATATGAGGGAGGGCTTTGCCATGAAGCTGACATTTGGACAAAGACTTGAAGGAGGTAAGGGAGGGAGCCATGCAGGTATCTGGAGGAAGAGCATTCCAGGCAGCTGGAGCAGCAGGTGCAAAGGTCCTGGGGTGCCTGTGCATGGAGCATGGAGCCAGGGCGGCTGGAATGGAGTGAGTGAGGGAAGACGTGGCAGAAGATGAGCTTGGAAGGGTGATGGGGTGGGCGGCATAAGCAAATTATCTAAAGTCTAGTAGGCCATTTTGAGGTCTTTGACTTTTACTGTAGTATGACAGGAAATCATTTCAGGGTTCTGAGCAAGAGTGACAAGGTCTGACCTGGCATTTGGGTTGGAAAGAGACTTCAGGGGGCAAGGGTAAAAGCAGCGAGAACTTGGGGGACAGAGATGATGGGGGCTGATGAGTAGTAGCGGGGTGGGGGGGTGAGAAGTAGATTGGATTCTTATATCTTGGAGGTGGAATCAACAAGATGCGAGTGTGAGAGAGGAGGTGAGGATGCTGGCCAGGATACCCAGGTGACGGCCTGGATAACACTGGAATGATGGAGATGACCTGGGAGGAGCTGATCTGGGGAGGAAAGGGAGGAGTATGTAGTGTAGGGGTGCGTGTGTGCATAATATTTAGAGTTTTATTTCTAGCTATGAATGAGTCAGTGCTTACCTGCCCTTGTGCCTTTGCACATGCTGGTCTGAAGTGTTTTTACTGTCCTGACAGAACTCCAGCTGACTTCTCAAGGATCCCTTCTGTGAATATGTCCCTTCGATTCCTTCCCCCAGGTATCTGGAGTTCTCTCCACACCAAAGTCTGTCTGTCTCTCTGCATTGTGCACATGCTGGACCTGAGGCATAGCTCAGAGCCTTTATCATATTTTGCCTCTGAAGGTAGGACCAAGGGCCATCACTCTTTGAAATTCTGTGTTTATCAGAGTGCCTTACACCTCAGAGTACACTGTACATAATAGATGTTCAACAAGAGACTGGGGACCTGGTTTGAATCTTGGCTCTGCTATTTATAGGTTCTGTGACCTCGAGCTGCTCCCCTTGCCTTTATGAGTCTCAGTATCTGCATCTGTCAGATGGGTGTGTTTTTCAGGATCTTGTGAGGATCCTAAATTCTGTGGACAGGAAAAAAACAAAACAAAACAAAAAAAAGTGGTTAGAGCGCCCTCTTCTGGAAGACGACAGACTCCTCAGCCACTCTCCCGCACTTTGTAGGGGAGGGAGGTAAAAGTCAGAGGCGGGTGAGAGGGGAACGGGAAAAACCGATAACCCAGCACTTCCAACGCACTGTTCACATCTGTTCCCATTTATTCCTCACCACGGTCTGTGGAAGAGGTTAGATTAAACCCATTTTACTGATCACATACTTGTCCCAGAGCTGCTTATGCGTCACTCACATTTTAAATGTTTTTAAGAGGAGAAAAACCAGAAAGGAGGCTGGGTCGTGGAGAGAAAAGAAAAGGCGGGGGAAAGACGAGAGTGCTCGGGTGACTTGGATGGATCTCGGGAGGGGTTAAGGACCAGGTCCGTCTACACTGTGGCTGGAGCTGTGGGTGTGCCGGACCCTACTCAGCCACCCACTCAGGTTGAGGAGATCTTGGCCAGTCCCTTCCACTCCCCGGGCTCAGTTTCCTCGCCTGTGAAATGGGCATGATAACCCTTCCCCTGTTCCCCTCTCTGGGCTGAGGGACAGACAGCGGCTTGACCCAAAGGACGTGAAAGCGCCTTGTCGAGCACGTGCTGTGGCCGCCCCAAGGGGGCGCGAGAGGCTCCTGCTGGACAGCGACCATGGAGATCCACTCCCACCGCCCACCAGGACCCCCGGACCAGCGAGGACAGGCTGAGGCTCCTCTGGGCCTGTTTCCTTTTCTGGGAGGGGCACTCGTTGCTTCCCTTCTCTGAGCCTCTGTAAAATGATGATAATAGTGTTTCCATGGTGGGTCCCAGCCTACTGATAAGCCCAGATTACAAAGCATTTTTTCCTCCATCAGATCACTTACCTGCCCAATACCTGAGAGGTGGCCCTGATACCACCCTCAATCCTAGGTGACAAAACTCAAGCCCAGAGCAGAGCCACCAGCCTAATTTCACCTGGGGAGTCAGACCTGAACATGACCCAGTGACTCTCGGCACTTCTCCGACTCCTCAGCAACTTCCCGCTGGGAGGCTCTCCTGAGCTCGTGACCCAGAGACACTCGGCACTTCTCCGACTCAGCAACTTCCCGCTGGGAGGCTCTCCTGAGCTCTGTGACAGGGCCCTCCTCTGCAAACCGTAGGGTGTAGCCCAGCTGGATCTGAGGGCTGGTGAAGGAGAAACCGCTGCTTGAAAAGTGTGTGCGGACAGGAGCAGCAGGCAGAGGGTGTGGTGTCCTGGAAGCACAGCTCTTGTTGGGAAGGAGGGAGAGACAGTGATAACACACAGGAAAATCCCCAGTCTAAGCCGGGAAGCCAGATGGAAGCCGTTACCCCACACCAGCAACACAATCCGGTGCAAACGACAAGTTAGCATTTTCTTTTAGAGACACGGTGGTCCTCACTTTTTTTTTTATAATCCTGTAAGGGAATCTGTTGTTTCCCATCAGCCTATCCCCAGAACTGGAATTCTACCATTACAATGTCATTCTTAGGATTAAATCATCTTCCTAGATTAGGAGGCAAGGAAATCGCTGTCAGTCATTCACATCCTACAGGAGCATTAAGACACCAGAGCTTTTCCAGGGGGCAGCTCACGAAGTATGAGAAGGGAACAGAGGGACCCAGGAAGGCCAGGCCTGCAGACAGCTCTGTCCTGGGAGATGCTATCGTTATTCCCATTTTACAGAGGAGGAAAACTGAGGCACAAGGAGGTAACATGATCAAGGCCACCCTGCCCCACGATACAGGAGCCAGAACTCAAGCCCAAGCAGTCTGCCTAGTCCCCAGAGCCCACATCCTTAACCATCCTGCTATAGTTAGGGAGTATCACACGTTGGCTAGGGACATGACCTCTAGGTACAAATCCCATCTGCTGCACCATTTCTAGATGAGTGACCTTGGGCAAGTGACTTGTCTGTGCCTCAGTGTCCTCATTTATAAAGTGAGGCAGTAGTGCCTGCCTCCCGGGGTTCCCCTTAAATGAATAATACCTGTAACATGTTTAGAACAGTACCATGCATGCAGCCACCATCCAGTGAATATGGGCTATTGTTCCTGAACCCCTTATGGGCACATGACCTTGATGAGTCTAGAATGCTTCAGGATTTCAAAATGCCAGCCCATGGGAGCCTGGAATCCTCCAGTGGCATTCTGATGTGTTTTGGCTGCAACATTGTACCAGGCTTCCCATGGCTGGACGGTGTGGGTCTGCCTGTCCACCCAGCTCAGCCCCACACAGGCAAATGAGGTGATGTCAAAGGCTTGGCTGGGGCCCAGCCCCTGTAACCTCCCCCTCTCCTTCCTTTCTTCTCCCTCATTCAGAGTCACACACACACTCCAGCTGGGCCCAGTGGAAAGGTGAGAGGGAGAGAAGGTGGCTGGTGGGGGCAGAAGCCATCCAAGCGTGGCTCCTGCAGCCTGGTGAACCTGTGGGTCCAGGAGCTGCGGCTGGACCTGAGGGAGCCTTCTCTCCCTCTAACTTTAAGCTCGGATTTGCAGTGATCCCAGGTGGGAGGTGTGTGAGTGCCCACGCGGGTGGCAGGTGCCCCTTCGCGGGCAGGGCACGCACCGAGGCCTGGCTGAGTCGCCATGACGGATGAGAAGACCTTCCGCATCGGCTTCATTGTGCTGGGGTTCTTCCTGCTGGCCCTTGGCACATTCCTCATGAGCCATGACCGACCCCAGATCTACGGCACCTTCTATGCCATGGGCAGCGTCATGGTGATCGGGGGCATCATCTGGAGCATGTGCCAATGCTACCCCAAGGTAGGCAGTGGGGTGAGGTGGCGGGTTGGCTTGGGGCCAGGGTCTGGGGACGAGGGACCAGGAAGGCCAGTCTGTGCCTCTATTCTAGGCATAAGCTGCGCCTGCCCCATCCTTCAATCTCTTTTCATCCTCCCGATTTTCACTCCTCTTATCTTCTCTCCACTTTCCTGATCATCCATCCATCCATCCATCCATCCATCCATCCATCCACCTCTCTGTCCCTCCATCACTCCATCCATCCCTCTCTTCCTTATAAGGATTGATCAGAAGCCCCTGGTCTGGAGCCCTGAACTAGGCACAATGAGGGAGACAGAGTAAAACCCAACACATGATCTTTGTGTGCATAAACCAAAGTTAGTGAGTGCTTGCCACCTGCCAGGCACTCCTGCATTCATGGTGCAGCTCAGTCCTCATCCAGAGTTTTTGGTACCTCTGTAGTTCCATTTTATAGTGGAGAAGCTCAAGGCTAAGAAAGGTGAGGTCTCACAGCTCCTGAGTCAGAATTGGGATCAGAGCTCACATGTGTGTGACATAAGGCATAACTCTCCACCTCAGAGGGCTATCCCTGTGTCCCAGAGCTGCTGAGAGTTCTGGGTGGGTCAGGTATAATCTGATGGCATGCGTTAGTCAGTGATTGATCCTTCAGAGCTTCAATGTACTCCTAGCCTTGTGAGTGACTTAGTGATGAGAAGAGCACTGATTTGGGAGGTCTGAGTTCTAGCTCCTGCTCTGTCCCAAACTCTGTGTGATCTTTGCCTCTCTGACTCTCAGTTTCTTACATCTGCAAACTGGGGCCCCAAGTACCTATTTCTCCCAGCTCACAGTTATTATGAACAGAGATGGGATGTAGGAATGTTTTATAAACCGTTGAGTATTATATTTAGGTGAAGGGCTGCCACCCTTACTGTTATTGGTCCTTCCGGCAGCCCTGTGGAATGGGTGTGTCAGGAGCTGTGAGCATTTAGTGCCCAGAGAGGTTGCCTGGCTTTTCTACAGTCATACAGCTGATCAGACAGACCCAGGGAAACAGAAAGAGAAGCATGGATTTTAACTTGAGCTCTGCCTCTAACTTCTTGGGAGATTTAGGTCAAGCCCCTTCTCTCTCTGAGCCTCAGTTTCCTCATCTGTACGATGTAAGAGTCAGGAAAAGGGGTGGGAAAGGGGGTGCATCTGAGGATCTTCCTGATTGTGACATCCGCCCAGGCAGTCCCCACCACCTGCAACCCCTTCCTCACCTCCAGCCTGGGTGCTCTGCTGCGGGGGTGGTGTGGGGAGGGGGTCAGGAGAGAAGAGAGGAGGCTCCTGGGAACCTGGGCCCAGCTCTACCTAGCCCTGCCCCCTCCATGGGTCAACTTCGGGCTGTCAGAATGTGTGGTGCTAGGGCGGTCCTGGCTGGTTTGTAGTCATTTACCTAGCAGTTTACAGTCAACTCTCCTCTGTAAAATGCCCTGAGCAGAGGTCATAGAGAGAGGAGGGCCTTCAGGCGAGCCACTCACTTCATTATCCTCCTTTTCCCAGTGAAGGAGGCTGGACCAAGGGGGAAGGCAAAGGAACAGTGGGGGGCACAGAGGGGGGTGTCCTTCTTGCTCTCTTTCCTACCAAGAGCTGGTTCTGGCGAGGTGGGCAGAGTGACTGGGTGGCAGTGGGGGATGAGGGAGAGAGAGGAAGAGGGAATATTGCTGTGTATTAATGAGTAACTGTTGATAGATTCACGTGCTCCTGTGCTCTGGAGGCAGTATGGCAGGGTGGAAGCACGTTTTGGTGTCCAACAAGCCCAGATTCAAATCCCTCCTTGCTCTTGCCCCGTTTCTGTGTCCTTGGCAGAGGGAGTCGTCCCACGTCCTGAGCCTTGCGGCCGAGTGAGAGGAACCAGTGGGGTCTTGTGTCGGGGGGGACCCAGCATCATGCCTGGCACAGAGGTGTTTTGAAGGCATTATTCTCAGGACTAGTGTTTGTGGCATTGGGCGGCTTCTCTGTGTGTGTGCATGCAGGTGTGTGTGCAGGTGTGTGTGCAGGTGTGGGTACAGGTGTGGGTGTTACAGACGGCACACTAAGGGAGGGAGGGAAGTGTGTTCTAACCCAGGGAGGTGCGCTAGAAGGGGAGGACCCATCTCTCATACTGTTTCTTTGGTGTCCGGGCCATCCATGGGAGCCCTCAGCAAATGCTGTGCCCACCCCACTCCTCAGGATCCTCCCCTGCCTCTCAGTGCCTGGCAAATGGAAATTTCCTGGCTTGAAAGAAATATAAATATGAGGGACTAGAATCAATTAATTAAGATATAGGGGGTAAGAGTTGGCCAACACCAACTGAATTAAACTATCCTCATCTTTGAGGGGCTGGAGATCTTGCAGGGAAGACAATTTTCCGCCTGATGAGGAGGGAGTAGACTTTACAGAGAAGATGGGCTGAGTTTTGTGGGCCAAATAGAAGTTCACCAGACGGAGAAGTTAAGAAAGACATTCCAGGCAGAAAGAACAGCATGATCAAAGACACGAAGTAAAAGAGCAAGGCAGGGGGGTCAGCATGGTTGCTAGGGGTCAGAGGTGGAGAAGGAAGGTCAGAGAGAAAGAGTTAAGGGCTCAGCATCTCTGGGCCTGAGATGCCATGCTAGGGAATTTGCATCTTATCCTTTAGTTGATGGGACAAGAGAGAGACAAGATCAGCTTTGCAGTTCAAAGAAGTTATCAGGCTGACATCTGGGGGTGTCGGAAAGGGAAGGTTCAGAGTCCACCAGACCTGTAGGGGAGGCTCTTCCTTTGGTCCAGGTGAGAGATGATGGTTTCCCAGACTAAGGCGGAATTTAAACCCAAGACTGTAGGAACTGAGAAGACATTTCCAGTGTGTCAAACATACAATACCCGTTTGTGGCTGGACATGGCATTGCCACTTCCATCTACTTATCTCGCTGAAGATCTGAAGTAGACTTGGTCAGATCTGGTGGCCAGCTGGGCCTCAGGCTTGAGAGGGGAGGAGGAATTGGGGCAAGTCTAGTAGGTGGGGCAGTCAGGGCCGCTGCACCCATTAGCTAAGATTGGGGTGGGCGGCTGGGAGAAAGGGAAAGATTGGCAGGGAAAGCAGGGTCTCCCCCTGTCCAGCTTCTGCTTCGGCCCACAGGTCCCCCATTCCCCACTCCTGCCTGCTCAGCTGGAGCCCAGGATCAGGCCCCCGATTGGCAGCTAATGGCCCTTTCTTGTTCCTTCTGCTCTTTCTCTTTGGAGGGATTTGTCTAAATGCAAATCTGCCTGTGCACTCTCATACTGGGCACTCCTTCAGGGCTCCTGCTGCTTCTAGATAAAAGCTGAACCCCTTGCTGCTGTTCTGGGATTTTCATGTTCTGATCTCCCCTCCCCAGCTTCGACTCTGCCTGTCTCACTCTCTGAAAAGGACTTGTATTCTAAGGTGCTTCTCTGTCTTTCCTTCTCCTCCAGGCTTTTCACAATAGCAATGATGATGATGATGATGATGGTGGTGATGGTGATGGTGATGATGTTGATGGAGGTGATGATGGTGGTGGTGATAGTGACAATGGTGATGATGGTGAGGAGGAGGATGGTGACCAGGCCATGAGGTGATGAGGCAGAGGAAGGAACAAATTCTAGGAAGTACAAAACCAGCTGGCAAATACAGAGCATCCTTAGTGGGTGTGGAAGATACCCAGGCCCCTGCCTTAGGTCCGGATATTTGGGGGAAGCTTGCCCTCCTAGGGTTATTATTATTCCTTTATCCCCAGCAGAACGAAGCTTTTCTGGTGTAGACAAGTGTCTTTTACTTATCGCGTTCTCTGAAAAGGAGAAAAGGGACTGCTCTCTATGAACCTGGTATAATGTAGCAGGGTTTCATCAAATATTGATCAAACAAATTTTACTGGAAAAGACCATGACTCAGAGAAGGTAGCTTCATCTTCAGTAGCATCAAACTATAATTTACTGAGCAGCTACTATGTGTCAGGCACTGTGCTGGGGGATTCCTTAGATAGTATCTCATGGAATCCTCGCAGCAACTCCAGGAGATAGGCGTCGCTAGCAGTAATTTTTTTAACTTGTGGTAAAATACGCACAACATAAATTTTACCATCTTAACCATTTTTGAGGGTGCAGTTCAATAGTGTTAATCACATTCACATTGTTGTGCAACAGATCTCCAGAACTCTTTTCATCATGAAAAATGATGAAAAGTGAAACTCTGTACCCAGTGAACAATAACTCCTCATCCTGCTCCTTCCAGGATGTGGCAACCACCATTCTACTTTCCATCCCTACGAATTGGACTATTCTAGATGCCTCATACCAGTGGGATCATACAGGATTGGTCTTTTTGCGATTGGATTATTTCTTCACATTTTATCTGTGTTGTAGCCTGTGCCAGAACTTCATTCCTTTTGAAGGCTGGATAACATTCCCTTGCATGTATATGCTACATTTTTTTTAGCTGTTCATCTGTGTATGGACATTTAGTTCCTTCCACCTCTTGTCTACTGTGAACGATGCTGCAAACATCTCTTTGAGGCAAACTCATTTTGCACAGGAGCGCGGAGAGGCTCTGGGAGGGGAGATGACCTGCCTGAGGAAGCTTTCTCTCCCAATCTCCCAGACCGCAGAGGCAGGGCTCCTTCTGCCTCATCTCCCTGCTTTCCTTCATGATCCACCTCCCCTCCCCTTCCTTTATGTGCCCACGCCATGCGGCTGCACTTGCAGAGACTTCTTGGCCCCTGAAAGTTCGGAGATAGGGACTCGTGGGCAAATCCCGGCTATACACTTCTTGGTCCCCACCATAGCCTCTGTGCCAAGAAATGCATGACAATGACCTGCTTTCCACTCATTCACCAGATGTGGATGAAGTGCCTCCTCTGTGCCAGGCACATTCTGGGCACTGCCCGAGGACACAGGGAAAAGACAAGATGTGAGTTCCTCCAGGGTAAGGGTGTTTGTCTCACTGCCTGCTGCCTTCTAGGGCCTAGAAGAGTGCTTGGAACACAGCAGGTGCTCGATAAATGTTTATCAGGTGAACGTAGAGCCAGGTGGGAGCAGGAGCCCGGAGATCCACGTACCTACTGGTGCTGGGCCCTGAGCAGGCCCCTCTCCTGTCAGAAGGGGAGGCTCTCTCTGATCAGTCTCTTTCGCAGAGGTTGTGGAGAGTTTAGGCCTGTGCTCTGGGGCAGCAGCAGCCAAGCCTGTGTGCAGGCAGCCACAGAAAAGCTGTTGCCCCTGTGCCCTGCAGATCACCTTCATCCCCGCTGACTCTGACTTCCAAGGCATCCTGTCCCCAAGGAAGTCGCTGGGCTTGCTGGAGAGTGGGCTGATCGCTGAGAAGAGGTAGGTGCCTGGCTCTCCTGGGCTGGGAGGGGCTGGAGGGGAGGGGCGGTGAGCCTCTCAGTGGGGCGGTGAGCCAGTCTTCCCTCACAGAGGAGAGAGAGGGAGTGCGCTGGGAGGGGTGGACTTGGCTTCCCCACTTACTGAGAACATACTATGAGGAATCATGGATTGTTCTGAACTCTCGATTCTGTGAGATAGGCATTATTATGCCCATTTTACAGAGGAGGAAATTGAGACTCAGGGACTTCGTTCTGTCTTACCGTGAACTAATGGCAGACACGAAATCAAAAACAGGTTTGACCCTAAATCCCAAATGGTGATGGCCATGGCACAGACCTGGGGCTCTGCCACTTACCGGCTGTGTGACTTTGGGAAAGTGATGTACCTCTTTTTGTCCCCTCTGTAAAATGGGGATCTTAATGGTACCCTCCTCCTGGGGCTTCAGGGAGGGTTCAGTGAGATAATGTATGCCGAGCGCTAAGACCAGAACCTGGTGCTTAGTAGGCCCTCTGTAAGTGTTTGTCATCATTAGTAAGAAGAACTTCCTGTGTATCAGAGACCAAATTAGGCCTTTTGTACCCGTTGCCTCCTTCGGTCCTCATAGAAACCTTGTGAAGGAGTGGGGTATCCAGCCCTTTACACGGTTGTGGAAACTGAAGCTTAAGAAGTGCAGTCACGACCCCCAGATCTCACGGGGAGTCAATGACAGACCAGACCCGACCAGATCTGCCTTTGTCCCCGAAGGTGACAAGCCCTGGAGGCTTACCAGGACATGGCAGAGAGCACTCCATCCCTGGAGAGGAGGCGGAGACCAGCCGCACTCCTCCCTGCCCCCAGAGGCTGTGATTCCATGCTCAGAAGGCCAGGCCGCAGGTCCGGGGTCTGTGGCCAGGGCTCTGGAACTCTCTCTGCTTCGCTGGGGGAAGGAGGTGGTGATGGTATTTTCTGTTCTTGGCACGCAGAGTGACCAAATGTCCCAGGGGAATGAGGTGATAGAACGTGGGTGGAAGTGGGGGGCCAGACTCAGGACTAGTCACATGGGGAGAGCTGCTGAGACAGAGCCTGAGTCTGGGCTCTTCCTGGTTAGTCCCCAGCCCTGGGCAAGGGAACCTCACTTTCCAGAGGGACCACAGAGAGCAGTAGAAAATGTGATGTCTGGAGTCTCATTTCTGCCACCTTGTGTCAGAGTTACCTGGGCAAGTCAGCTAAAGCCTCTGTGCCTCAGTTTCCCCCAGTATTTCCCAGAGTTACGGTGAGGATTAGATGAGCTACCCGACGGAACCTGGTAGCACTCAGTAGCTACATGATTACCGCTGATATTTCTTCATCTGAAAAAAGGGAATGATCATTCTGCTCAAGGCGTTCAGAATAAATGGGACGATAAGCACAAAGCCTTTAGGCCTCCGTCTGGAACCCAGCAAACTCTTAGTCAATGTGACTGTTCTTCGTTTTGCAGTCAAGTTCTTGGGGTTAACTTTGGACACCCAGGGTGAAAGGAACACTGGGCTTAGCTCTGCCACTTACCTTACCTTGCTGGGCCTCAGACTCCTCATCTGTGAATTAGGTACAGTAACGACCCCCAAAGGCCTCTTTGAGATCAGGGGAGACCAAGTGGCTAGAGCAGGTGGACCAGGGAACAACACTGATGTCTGTTGAATGATTCTTTGCCCACCTGCTCATTCTCTCCTTTGCTGTCTGCCGTGCCTCCACCTAGCCCCCAGCCCCCCTATATCAGGCTGCGGGAGGAAGCCGCCTATGACCAGAGCCTGCCCGACTTTGGCCACATCCAGATGAAGGTCATGGGCTACGGCGAGGACCCCCACCCCCTGCTGGCCCCTGAGCTGGGACAGCAGCAGCCGGAAGCCAGTGATAGAGGAGAAAGTGGCCCTCATGACGCTCAGGCCTGGATGGAGGCTGCCGTGGTTGTCCACAGGGGCTCGGATGAGGATGAGGGAGAAAGAATCCCACCTCAGAGCAGGCCTGGGTGAGTGTGCAGAGCGCAGAAGTGGGGATGCTGCCCACTTCTGGGGTGAAGGAGGAGGGAGGCCACTGAGGGGTAGTTTGGTTCATTTGGGAGTAGAGAGGGCAGTAGGGGTGGGGACACCCTGAGAGGAAGCAGGCGTAGCAGACACATGAGTCTGGTCTTAGTCAGATGGGCCTGGGTTCAAATCCCAGCAGCTCTGGCAAGTTTCTCACCCCCCTGAGCCTCAGTTTCCCCACAATCCTCCGAGGATTGCTGTGAAGACTGCGACAGTGCATGAAATGTCAGGCATATATCATAGGCCTCTGTGCTGTCTGAATGCTTGTCACGAGTAGCCAGGGACAGAGAGCCAAAGGACCTGAGTTCGGATCCATCCGGACTGCCACAGATATGCTCTATGACTTTAAGCAGGTCACTCACCACCCCACCCCACTCCATCCCGGTTGTTTATGGACTGGGTTCCTCATTCATCTATTTACTCAGCCATCCTACCACCATTACTGGGGACCTACTCCCTGCCAGGCCTTAAGGACTCACACCTTGCAAGAACTCCCAATCCAACGGGGAGGCAGATGAAGGAACAGAAAGTGACACCTAGTGTGATGGGGGCTGATGGCCGAGAGGAGACCCCTGAGTGATTGGAGAAGCAGAGGAGTGACCTGGTTTGGATAATAACATGATAATAGCCCATTTCTTGAGCTGCTACTATGTGCCAGGCATTGTGCAAAGTGCTTTGCACACATGGACATGATAATAGCCCATTTCTTGAGCTGCTGTGCCAGGCATTGTGCAAAGTGCTTTGCACACATGATCTGCCGTAAACCTCAGAGACACCAGAGGAGTGAATACTGTTATTTTCCCCTACCTTACAGGGGAGGAAACCAAGGCCTAGACAGGTGAATTCACCTCCCCTGGCTTTGCAGCTAGAGGCTGAGGTTTGGACTCAGCCAGTCTGACTTAGAGTTACCCTTGCCCTCTCTGGCTTTGCCCCTACAGACCCCCAGCCTGTCCCCACGGTCCTGCACCCTTGGCTTCCTTCCAAGATGACCTGGACGTGGATTCCAGTGAGGGCGACATCCCCAACCCGTCTCCATGTGAGGCGGAAGAGCCTGGTCCTCAGCCACGGGAGCCCTGGGCCGGCAGGTGCTGGCTGGACCGCTTCCACGACTTTGCTCTGATAGATGACCCCACATTGGAGGACATGCCTCCAGAGGGGCAGTTGCGAGACACAGCCCTGCCTGGCTATTGGCAGCCGTCCCCGAGGACAAAAGAGGAGGAGGCAGCTTCGGACACAGGCGCCAAGGGGCCAGAGCAGGAGGAGGAAGATTTTTACTATGGGCTGCCGGACAGCCCTGGGGACCCTCTTCCAGACAAGGAACTGGGCTTTGAGCCCAACACCCAGGGCTGACGTGAAACTTTCCCGGGCACTAGCCTGGCATGGCTAGCGCTGTGTGACCTCACCAGGCCTCAATCTCCCTATCTGCAATATGGGGTTGCATGGTGGTTCAAAGAAACAGTGTATCCTGGAGCACGTGGAGAACTGTAAAGAAACACACAGGGAGGGCATGATTACTTTCGAAGGACCATCACTTATCCCAATTGTTATTTTTTGGGGGGTAAAGTTTTGAAGGTAAAATGTGATTTGTGGAGAAGATTTGCAGCAGCTGGGTCTCTCAAAGGCCTTTTTTTCCTCCCCTCCAAGTTGGCCTCTGAACAGGAGCGCTCCTTGGTGCTATGCCTGGGTCCCTGATCCTCTGTGGAGGCCTCTCAGGGTTCCTGTTCCTGTCGAGTCTTGTAGTCCACCTGGTAGCTGGCGTGATCCGTCTTCACCCAGAGCTAACACATTCTCCTGCTCACATCCCTCCTGTGGCTCCCATCACTCCAGGACCCAAAGCCTTCCATGACTGACCTCTGCTGATCTCCTTTCGCCCTGGTTAGCCCCTCTGCTCCTCGGTCCCCAGGCCATGCCCCACCACGCACACTCATCCTGCTGCCCCGTGCCCTTCCCACAGTCTCCTCTGCCAGGAAGCTCCCTTGTCTGCCTGGCAAACATATGCTCACCCTTCAAACTCTTAAACAGATAGCCCTTCTCTAAAAGCCTTTCCTGATACTGCCTCCTGGAATAAGTTGGTCCTGGCTCCTCGGTGCCATCTGTAGGTTTGTACACTTAACACTTGGGCATAACTGTCTGCTCAAGGCTGGAACTCTTGCTTTACTCACCTCGGTATCTCCTGTGGCCAGAGTCAGAGGTTATTGAAGGTGTGTGGACTGACCAGAACCCAGGAAATTTTTGCAGATAACGTTCCCCTCTCCCATTTCCCTAAACCTTAGGCTCCTAGTCGCTTTGATCTCTGGCATTCAAAACTCGAAATGGCCTGCATAGGAGTCACAAAGCCAAGAGAAGAGCCCTCAGAGTAACTCCCATTTCTGCAGCATACATCTGCATTGGGTTAAGATTGTGGGTGAAATGAAGCTTCCTGGCTTAATGCAATTTGATTGAAGTGGCATTTACTGAGCATCTACCATGTGCCAGACACGAAGCCAGGATCTTTAGGGGGAAAGAGACATAAACTGATAACAACTCTTGCCTTCAAAGGGCTCACAGTTTAGTGAGCTTGTTTTTTTTTTAAGTTAGGGACAGAGTGAAGAGCAGGAGCTGAGGTGGGAGCAGAGAAGTAAAAAATCGGCACACCAGAGGCAGCAGAGTGACAACCACGCAATCATCTGGGGCCAGTGCAAATAGCTTGGCCATTTTCAGCAGGCCCCGAAGATACCACTGTATTGTAGCATCACAGAATAATGCTTGTAGTATGCCGATCTCTGCCAAGTCCCTCTGTGTCCCAGGACAGGCACGGTGGCAGTTTCAGAGGAAGGGGCAGTGGCACTACCTCAGTCAGGTCCACACACTCAGAGGTTGCACTCTGGGCCATCTGGAAAGGCGGGGGCCGTCACCTAGGCTGGGCTTCTGGGTCAAGGCCAGGGGACTCGGAAGTGGGAAAGGGATGTCCCCTATGCTGGGTCAGAGGGTACACCCCCAGAACACATTCCACCTCCAGTGTGAAAGCCTCAGTAGTGAAAAGCATCATTGGGCACGTCCCCTGCGCCATAACATGTCCACTCATAGCCCCGAGTTATTAGACCGGGTGAAGTGTAGTATGTCTCTGCATTCTGTTTACAAAGGCAGGGAGAAGCGGGACCTGCATCAGAAACAGCAACAGGAGGAATGGCTGAAATAAAAGAGTTTTCAACGTTTCAAGGGGCCACCTTTATTCACCTACAAATTCTTTTATGTAAAACCACCTGCTCCCTCTCTGGGCTGGAAAAATGAGGCATCGTGCCTGGCGGGCACCACGGGCACCCTCTAGAAAGTGAACGCCAAACACCGTGGTGCGACCACGTGGGACAGCCGTGTGGTATGTGCCTGAATCACAATGGTAGGGCATTCCCTGGATCTTACCAGAGAACCAAGAGCCTGGCTGCCAGGCCCACCAGCAGATTGAGGCCTACCCAGGAAGTTGCACCAAGGGCTCGGGGCCATGGAGAGAGATGGCGAGACTCGGGCTTTGGCTGCAGTTCCGGCTCCTCCACCATCTTACTGTGTGACGGGGAGACCACACACCCACTCTGCTCAGGACAGTCCTGATTTATGCATACTTAGTAGTGCATCCTTTCATTCTCAGAGGTATCCCATTTAAATGGTAAATTATATATTCACCCTACTCTGTGACCTTGAGTCTGGTTGCCTCTGTGGACCTCAGTTTCCTCATGTGCAAAGGAAGATAATGGATGCCGGTCTTTGACCTTTGCAGGGGTTAGGTGGCGGGGGTATTTGATAGATTCATCTGCCAGTGCCTGCAGGAGACCACCAGGAGCTCATCTGTAGCTAATAGTTGGGTTTATTACTCATCGCAATGAGGGGAACAGACCCCATGGGTACAGTGCGGTGCTCTGTGTAGTAGGGTGTGAGAAAGGACTTATGGGATTTGAGCTTGTGTGAGGTGATTTGGGGGAGGACCTAAGGAAGTGGGGCTCTGCTCTGTTGGGAAGCAAGGTTAATTCTATAATAGGTCATCTCAATCAATCTGATCTAGAAGGAGGAAAGCTGAATGAAGCTGTAATTGGCAGAGAAGCAGCAGTCACCCTCCAGCCAGGAGAAAGGCATGTTTGGTTATTGTTGTGGCCGTGACAATAGTCATATTTTGCCTTTTCTTGGCCACGGCCTTGTCTTGAGCCATCACGGACACAGAGTGGCCTTGTTGGGTGCCGATGCTCAGTGAACTTGATCATGTTCAACACGACACCAAAGCCTAGGTGTGAGGGTCACCTGCCCTCTGGTTTCACTCTGGTCTCACCGTTTAGTGGGTCCTCCTCGAGGCCTGACAGTGACTGTGGGGAAGGAGTGGGGAGTAAAATGCTGTGGATTTCATTTGAAAAGAAGGGCCTGTAGCTTTTTAAAAGTTTGAACAGCATGGGGCAAGGGGTTCTTATTCCATTCAGCTCTGAACGTCCCCAGCTCTGTGATCTGCCTTGCGAGGTTATTACACATGAAACCCCACTAGCCCCTTTCCTTGGCCTGCCACCTTTCAGTCTCCTCTGAGAACACAGGCCTCTGGGATGGCCCCTCTCGTTGGCTCATTAACCAGGAAGGTGTGAGGTCTTCTTGCAGGTCTCCAGAGCAGGTGGAGTGCTGCAGGGCCTGGAGGAGCAGCCTTGGCAAACCCTAAGATTTCAGCTGTCGGCCCCAGGCTCCAGGTTTGTGTACCATGGCAAAAATTCCTGCTCTTTTCACCCTCCTGTCAGGTCAGAGGGAGTTGGGAAGTTTCCACTCTCTGGGTGAAAAAGGCCCTGGAGGGATGGAGAGATGGTTCCCGCCCTAAACTGGGAAAGAGAGTGTCCTGGAGGCAGGGAGCTCTGGCCCCACTGGCTGCTTGCCATGACCTTGGGCATGCTGCAGCCCTCCTGGGCTCGGTCTTTGGACTCTATACAACTAAGTGGAGGTGGACAAGATTGCACTTTTACTCCCAGTCCGTAAGCACTGTGCCAGGTGCCCTCATGCCTATTACCCCATCTGGTCCTCGCAACGGCCCTGGGGACAGATCCGTCGACCCTACATTGCAAACATTTGTTCTGAATCCCAGAGTCTGAAGTCAGAAAGACCTGGGTTTGTACTCAGCCTCAACCAGTACCTTGCTGTGTGACCTTGGATAAGTCACTGCCCCACCCACATCCACATTTATACAGTGGGGAAGATAATACCTAGCTTTCAGGCTGTCGTGAGGGAGAACTAATGGGTATACTGCCTCCTGCACATTGTAGGTGGTCAAACAGAGTCAGTCTCCTACCTTTCCTCTCCAGGTCTCAGTTTTCTCATCTGCACAGTGGGGATCAATTCCGTCCTGCTTATGAATTGATAGTAAGTGAGTGGATTCATCAGAGAGAAGATGTGTGTGAGAGCTCTTTGCAAAGGGTACAGAAAGTCTACAGCGTGCCAGGTACCAAGGGGCAGGTCAGCTGATAGCCAGTGACTAGGAGCTAAGGCAGAGATAAAGTACCTCCCGCAGGACGGGGAGGAGAGAGCAGAGTGCTGAGTAAGAGGCAGCATCTCAGGAGCAAGGAGGAGAAGCAGGATCCTTTGTGCCCGGTGACACAGACAGCAGACAGAGTTACTGAGCATCTGCTGGGTAGTGGGTATTCCACATGTATTAGCCTGCTGAATTTAATCCTCCCATCACCCCTGAAAGAGAGCTATTCCAGGGGCAGAGCTGGGGTTCAAACACAGTTCCTCCGAGCCTGTGCTCTTTCCACTCTGCCACCTGCTGCACACATGGAACAAGACGCAGTGATGCACTGACTATGTTATGCTCACCTGATCTCATTTCATCCTCAAAACCTGAATGATTGTTGTGTTGTCCCCATTTTACAGATGAGGAAACCGAGGCTCAGAGAGGTTGAATAATTTGCCCTTTATCCCAGAGAAGAGCTAAATGGAGGAAAGGAGATATAGCTATGGGCTTTCTACTCCTGCCAGGAACCAGCCAACAGTCTCAGGTCATCTTAACCCTAGTGAGGACAGGAGAAAGACACATATCAGGCAGCAAGGTTCCACTGAGCACCTACCTGTGCCTTTTCCTGTACTAATGCTGAGGGCAGACACACCCTTGCTCCTGTATCTTCCATGATCCCTATTGCCAGAGGATAAGGCTAGATTCCTGAGCGTGGCATTTGAGGCCTTCATGATCTTGCCCCAACTGCCCTTTCCAGCCCATTTGCCCACCACTTCCTCCCGTGCAGCAGCCACTGGAAACCTGACCCTTCACACCATTCTACCTGTTCCTTCTGCCTCATGCCCTTCATCTCCTTCTCTATCATCCTTCAAGGCTTGGTTCAAATTCTACCTGTTCCTTGGAGCCTGAACTGGCCCTGCTCCCCACTCCTGGGGCAGAACCCATCCCCGCTCACCCTCTCCTCCAGGTTCTGCCTAAATGGTGTGCACCACGCTGGTCCCAGCGCTTCTCACGTGACTGGCTGTGCATGTGCCAGTCTCCCCACCTGGACTGGGAAGTCCTTCAAGGGCAGAGGCTTCTTCCTACCCGTATTTTTACCCCAGGACTTAGCAAAGGTACATGGCAGTAGTGCTGGTGGACAGGATGAAATGGACCTGACCTGACCTGGACCAAGTGCCCGCTTGGAAGGCTCGCTGGCTCAGGCACACAGACTGCGCAGCAGGGATGAGGAGCGTCGGTTCTGGCATAATTAGCCTGAGTTTGAGGCTGGGCTTCCCTTCCACCCCACAAGCTCTGTGATTTTGGTCAAGAGACTTACCCCCTCTGGTCCTCACTTTCCTTATCAATAAAATGAAGTTAATATTATCTACCTAATAGCATGTTGTGAAGATGAGATGAAATCATGCATGCCGAGTACTCAGGGTGTGCTTGGTGCCTGGTGAGCCCTCAGTAAATGAGAGTGATCATCATTATTATCAATCGCAAGGGTGAGGGGAATGTGTACAATGTGCAGACATCAGGAGCCACTGTAGACTGGGGTCGGCATCCAGCACTATCTCATCAGCGCTTCTCAAATGCAGGCCAATATAGACCCGGCTGGGCTGGTAGCATCAGACTCTTCTGGGAAGCTTTAAAAGTCCAGTGTCCTAGAACCACCCTAGAGAGGCCTGGGGATGGTCTGACTTTTGAATCAGCAAGCCAGGTGATTCTAAAGCACACAAAGTCTTAGTCTTTTGTTTTTAAATGGGTTATTAAGGACTGGGATGTTTTGGAAGGTGATCCAGAGAAGGTGGGGGTTGTAAGCCAGGATTTAAACAGGCAATGAAGAGGCAAGGGTATGTTGGGCAGAGGACACGGGCAAAGCCCCAGAGGAGAGAAGGAGGAAGAGGTGGTCCTGAGAATCTGGAGGAGATGGGCTTGGCTGGAGCGATGGTGGCCAAACTCAGAGAGAGAAGCTGGAGCTTGTCGTGGGCTCCTTCAATTCTGCCGTGCAGCTCAGATTTGATCTGATGGGCAAGTAAGACCCACTGATGGTTCTTGAATAGAGGAGTGACATGAAGAAAGGAATCTTTAGGGCATATTCTAGTTAATAAGTGCAAAAGGGATTGGAGGGGAACATACTGGTGGTGAGAAGCTTGGCTCATGGCCTGAGGCAGGAATTTAATTCCCAGCCTAGCCTGTGAAAGGTTTTTCCCACCTGTGAGAGTGGCCCTGGATAGATGCCAGGTCAGGACTGAAGCTTGGCAGAGCCAGTGTCCCCAAGTCCTTGTTGCTGACCACAAGGCCTGCTGAGTGGAGTGAGGAACCCCATGGATCTTGTCCAAGACACGAGAGCACAGGCTAAGGCAGTGCCTGGTTCAAAGACAGCCTGAGGGGGGGTGGCAAGTGGGGGCCCAAGTGACCCAGGAAGTGCCCAGGTAGGGAACAGGCCCCTCAGGTAATTCTTTGGATGGTGAGAGTTCCCAAGCCACCTGTACATCCTCCACGTTGAACCCAGACAAGAGTGGACATAAGGTGGTGGGGAGGTGGGCAACAGCAGGCTTTGGATGTGTGATCAGCCCTGCTAGGGGTGGAGTGGTAGATTTCCCTCCTTCCCTCCCTCCCTCGCTCCTTCCCTCCCTCCCTCGCTCCTTCCCTCCCTCCCTCGCTCCTTTCCTCCCTTCCTCCTTCCCTCCTTCCCTCATCCCTCCCTTCCTCCCTCCATTCCTTCCTTCCTTCCTTCCTTCTTCCTTCCTTCCTTCCTTCCTTCCTTCCTTCCTTCCTTCCTTCCTTCCCACTACAAACACTGTCTAAACACCTGCTTGGTGTCCCCAACCTTGCCCCATGCCAGGCACTGGGGACAGAGAGATGCGTCTGACACATGCCTGTCTGGGGGCGGCCACTCCCAGAGGAAACTGTAAAATGAATGGTGACAGGGTCAGCGTGGTCATTGCTGAGAAGAGAGAAGCACAGTGGAGATCTGACCCCGCCTGGGGATTTAGCAAGAGCTTCTCAGAGAGGTGGCTACCCTGAGCTGTGTCTTGGAGGTTTCACCATGGAAGAAAGGGGAGAGAGAACAGTTTGGACAAAGGCTGGGAGCCCCGACTGAGGGCTGTGGGTGTGGAGGGTGGCTGGAGAGGACGCAGGCTGGGGACCTGATCAAGATGGCCTGTGGCTGCCACCATGGAGCACATGGGAAAGCCTCAGGCAGTTGGACCGACAAGGACCCAATTCTAGGTTTCCAGAAAAGGAAGACTTTGTAACACTCAGAGTTGCCCAAAGAACATCCGACAGACAGAGATCACAATTCTTAACAGGAAAAAAAATAATTTCAGCCGCAGGAAAGATCTGTGAACCCATAAAAGAAACAAAACAAAACCATGGTCAACCTCAGGAATAATCAAAGGAATGAAAATTAAAACAAGAAACCATGTTTCACCCGTAACATTGGCCACGTTTTGTAAAGATGATGATAACAGGTGGTGTTGGCAGAATGTGGAGGAAAAGGGTTCTGGTTCACACTGCTGGCGGGAATTGAAATGATGTGAGTGTTTTGGGGGGGTGGGCAATATGGCAGCGTGTGGTTAGTGCCTCAGCATGTGGGCTACCCCTGGATTCTGCAACCCCCCATGTAGGAACTTATCCTAAGGAAATAAATCGGATAGGTGTGCCAAGATCACTCACAGAAGGGTATTTATTGTGGCATTGTTTATGATAGTTCAAATGTGGGAAGAATCGAAACATCCAATGATAGGAGATTGGCTAAATAATGCTATATTTATGCCAGGGAATATATATGACCATTAAAATTATGACCCTCCCTATCAAACCCCTTTCACCTGCTCTCACAGCACCTCGTGCCTCTCTTTGGTAGCATATGTCAAAGGTGAAATTTCACATTTACTTGTGAATTTCTTCGATGACTTCCTGCATGACTCATTAGACTCAAAGCCCCGGGAAGGCAGAATCTGCGTCTGTTGCGTTTATTATTGTGTCCTCGTCCTCGGTGCTTAGGGAAGTTCCTGAAACAGTAGGCCCTCAATAAATAGTTGTTAATAAGTGACCGAGCCCATATTTCTTTTTTAAAAAAAAATTGTGGTTAAGTATACATAACGTAAAACTTACTACTTGAACCATTTTTAAGTGTATTGTTCAGGAACATGAGTCCATCACCATCACCACCTTCCATCCCCATTTTCATCTTCCCAAACTGCAACTCGGTGCCCATTAAATACTGACTCCCTCGCACCCCTTCTCCCAGCCTCTGCCAACCACCATTCTGCTTTCTTTTTTTAATCTCCTTCTTTCTCCCCACGAACCCTGAGTCTGTATTTCTTGATGTGAAAAGAGGTTCATGACATATAGTTAACAAAAAGAGAGACTATAAAGGAGAATGCAGCAAACACTGTTAATTCCCTCCTTCTCTGATTTTGTTTGGAGGGATGACATGCTTATTGCCAGTGATAAATTATGGTTGATCCAAAGCTAGGCATGACCATTCTGTTTCCCACTGTCAGTCTGGCCAGTGAGACCTGAAAAGAAATTCGTTGGGGTCACTTCCGAAAAAGTCTCCTGATTAAAAAAGCAAACGTAATTAGGTTTGCTGGCCTTGAATACGGATCCAGTGGCTGGAGCAACTTCAGCTGTCTTGCAACCATGAGGGAAATGCCAAGAGAATCACAGAGATTTTGGACCGATGAAATGGTGAACCAAAGCCAACAACCACTGGTCTTCTAGTCATGTGAGAAAATTTAGCCCCTATTTGATTATGCTACTCTATTTGCAGCTGAACTCACTCCCAATGGTCATAGACTATGACCCACATATACCTACGTGCAAATAGAAATAGAAAAAAAAATAAAGAGATCTCTCTGGGTGATGAGATTCTTCTTTATGAAATTTTTATAATGAGCATGTCAATAATGATCAGAAAATAACTTTTTTACATTCAAAAAATAAATGACGATGCTGGTTCCATTAAAAAAAAAAAATAGAAAAACAAAATATCGGGCCCCCGGAAAATAGCTCACTCCCACCTGATCAGGGGGTCTTAGGAAAGCTCTGATGAACAAATTCAAGCAGTAAATGGGGGCTGAGACTTGACCAAAACAGTGTGTGATTCTAGCCTTATGAAGGAGGCAGGGTCAACGTCTAGTGAAACATAAGACCCTGAGGCTCTGCGAAGAGAGGTCAACAGAGCAAGGTCCTCGGGGCAGCTGCCCTCAATGACCCTCCTATCCTCCCATTCCTGCCCCTCCTGCAGCTCCCTCTGGGCATTGAGGCCAGACTCCTTGTTCCTGACCTAGGCATGTCCCTCAGCTCCCACAGGACGCTTCAGCCCTTGCCCAGAGATTAGGCCCCTGGCCTTCTCTGCTGGCTGCCTTGCCAAGCACGTTAGGGCAGATGGATGACTGGATGACCAGATGACCAGGAGGAAGGGCAGTGCTGGAATCTGGGCCTGAGGCTTCAGGGAGACCGGGCAGCTGTGGGGGCAGCAGGTGGAGCTGATGGTTAGGAACACCTGTATTGGCTGAAAACAGGTTTACAACAAGCAAGTTGCCGTCTGTTCCCACAACAAACCTGGGATTATCTCGGTGAAAGTGCCCCTGGGGAAAAGTGGAGGAAAGAAGAAAAAAATGCCAGCAGAGAACAAAAGGGAAAATACACTAAGGAATGTGTTGATTCTCTACTAGGCAAATGTCCCCAGATGGCCAATGTGTTGCATGGGGACACAGGCTGCCATAACAACAGCGAGCATTCTTCTGCATGCCCAGCATGCTGCTCTTAGCCATGTACGTGTGTTAGCTAATTTGATCTTCACAAGAGGCAGTGCCATCAGAGATGGACCGGAGGAAAGTGTCTTGGAGGGGGAGCAGGGGCAGAGATGGGCACCAGGGACAAGGGGCACTTAAGGGCGGGGGGTGGAGCCGGGGAGGATAGACTAGGTCATCAGGATGGTTCATGTCCGTGCTCATTCTCATGAGGAATCTGGGTATCGGTTATGTTGCCCCCCTTCCTGTTTCTTTAGAATGGGGTGGACCGGCCTGGGTCAGTTTGCTGTCCCCACTGACTCCAGTCTCTTCCTTTCCTGCCTCCTCTTCCCTTCTGCCTCTCACCCGTCTGAATCATCATGCTCAAGCCCTCTCCCTGAGCCTTAGTTTTCCCATCGAAATAACGGGTGCCACCTCTTCCCATGGAGCACTTTTGATCTTCTTGTCTGGGGGGTGTCTAGACACTGCCCCTTATTCTCTGTGAGATCTTCCCTGGCCTCGGTTTCCTCACCCCTATGATGGGATAGCAGCCCTGCCTGCCTGCCTCACAGGGCTGATGTGAGGCCTGGGAGTGGGGTTAAGGTGGTTATGGCTGTGTTGGAATTCAGGGCTTCTGGCCCTTATACCAGGCTCAGCTGGCTGCCTTCTCTGCACCATTAACACTCTGACCAGGAGGTGATGGACCGAGTGAGGGCTAGTGGCCCCAGAAGAGACCAATGGCACATTCCTCCTGGTCCCCATCCCAACTTGCCCTGGGGCTGCTAAGGATTTTTTACTCTAGACCTCAGGGCACTTGATGCAAATTGGGTGCATTTCCTTGGGGTCTTTGGATCCAAATCTCTAGTCCAGTGATATAGTTGGGTGTTTGTGTGGAGGGGTGGGGGTGCCATCTGACCCTTTACAGCCTCTGTCCTTCCTCTCCCCGCCATGTGCACCTAATATGGTGAGTTCCTCCCTTTTGCTTGTGCTATCAGGACATAAAGCATTTTCACTGTCCTCTCATTTGGCCTCACATCTCCATGGAAAGGCTGGAATTGTTGTTACCATTTTACGGATGGGTGAACTGAGGCTTAGAGAGGGACACTGACTTGCCCAGGGTCACTTCACGGGTTTAGTGGCAGAGCTGGGATTAGTACTGTGTTCTGGTTCCCATCCCCGGGTCTTGTCCCATCTGCTGCCCAGCCCTGTCTGTTCAGGGAGTGCCACCTGGAGGAGGTGACTCTGAGGTGGGTCTGGAAGGATATGCAGGTGTCAGGTGAAGAATGCTGGGAGGGGCTCTCCAGCTGGGAATAGTATGTGAGGAGGCTTGGACCCCACTGGTGGCTGCAGAGTGGAGTGGGTGATCTGGACCACTCCAAGCAGTGCTACATTTTCGGGGAGTACATCTGTGGTTCCCACACTATGGGCTGCCTCACAATCTCCTGGGGGACCTTATGAAAGGCAGATTCCTGGATTCCGAGCCAGTCAGAGGCATCTGTGCTTCCCACAGACTGGTTCTCCACTCCCGCCTCCTACAGCTCCGTCGCAGGTTGTCCCTGGGCCGCTCTTGGAGAAATGCAGCAGGACTGAGGAGACCAAGCGCAGAGCGGTGTGTGGGAGGCGGGGGGAGGGGGAGGTGCGGAGTGAGCCGCAGCGGTAACTGTAGGAGCGGGGCCCTATTTAAAAGTGCAGTGTTCTCACCCACCTTCGCTGCTAACTCGTTTTCTCCCTTCCCTTTTCAGTTTTCTCCATAGCTCTTGTCACCAGCTCCCATATTGCACATCTGACTTCTTTATTATGTTTTACTTTACAAGTGTGAGCTACATGAGGGCAGAGCTACATGAGGGCAGGAGTTTGTCTGTCTTGACATAACCCACTGATGTAACCCAGCATCTAGGAGAGTACTTGGCACATGAAAGGTGACAGTGGGGGCTGTTGTTCTGTTTTGTTTATTCTCATTTGAATTTTAAGGTGGAAGACACCTGAGTGTGTTCGGAGGCTGGCAGGAAAAGGGGACAGCAAGCTTTGGTGTGTACAAGATGGAGACAGAATGTCAGAAAATTGTTCCTGGAAGAAGCTGGGGGAAGGCTGGGGCCCCCCAGCCTGCTGGACCTGTGCTCCCTCTAAGCCTGAGGGGGAGAGCTGGTGTGTGGTGGAGAGGCAGTGCATGAGGTGGGCGCTGCTAGCCTGCATGTTCTCCATGAAGCGGCAGGCAGGGGAACCCCTGGGAACAGAGGGGAGGAGGTGGAGGCTTGTGGAGTATGGTGGGTCTGGTGTAGCTCCTGAGGGGACCTTTTGGGAGCTGGTAAAAGCATTACTGAGGCTGGCACTCTGGTTGGACCTCCTTTTGTTAAGCTCCCAGGATACCGTCCTTCCCAGGAAGGGGCCTCAAGAGACGTTAAAAACCAGCTTCCTGTCCTAACATCCCTAGCTGGCCCATGCACTGCTCCCTGGGCTTGTCACCTCATTATAGCTGGACGACACATCCTGAGTTGTCTCCTCCAGGAAGCCTTACTGGATGCAGTGACCATCTTCTGGGCTCCCATAGCCTGCCCATTCTTCATGTGACTCTCTCCTCCTACTTCTCATCACAGAGGTCTGTGCTCTTTCTTACCTGCCTCCCTGTCTGCTCTGCAGGGTCTGATTCGTCCCAGGGCCTAGAGCAGGCCACCAGGCTCTGCCTGGCTGCGAGCTTAAGCCCTGGGTTCTCACGTCATGCATTGGACGCCCTCTGCTGGCCCAGCTGGGCATGGGCACTGCTCCCAAGTGGCTGGAGGTCATGTTCTCTAGGTCTATCTCCTTCCTTCCTAGCCCCTTCCTTCCTCCCTTTCTGAAACCCATCACTGTGCCCTTGAAATCCTAGTTCATCACCCGCAACCCTCTGGTCCTCAAATGGCTCTCAGAACATTCCTTCCTCTTCTTCTCTGCCTAAAGTCCCTCTATTCCCAAAGCACACTGCTTACTCACCTTCCTACAGCCTTTTACCTGGGGCTGGAGGTGTGATAGGGGTCCTCCTTGCTCCTCACTGCCTCTTCCAGATCATGTCCTTCTGTACTCCGTAAATGCTCGACGTTGAAGCTCCTGTCATCATATTATACCCTTTACATACTGGAGACTTAGCTCACGGTCACTGTCTCCTGCTGGGGTGGTTCCAACACCCTCTGGACTCTCAGCTCCCCCTCCTCCAAAGACCTCACCATTATATTCTTCACCTTGTTGTCACCTGTAGCTATATTTCCTCCAGAACCTCAATTTCAAATACCCACTGTCTGATCACTACTTTCCCTTTTTCCCAGCCTACTCCCGACTCCCACATTCTTCATCAATACCTGCGACACCTACTATCCATCAATGCTGCTGACTTTGCACCTCTGGCTCTCACTCACCTCCTCACACATCTCACCTCCGCCTGGCTGAGACCCTCGTCCAGCTTATCTCCACTCTTTGCTCACAGTTGACCCCCTTGCCCCATTATTATCATACTTAGTGGGGAAAAGTCCAACCTGGCTTAAACTCAAGTGTCCACCAACTCGGTTCCAGAGAGGCATACGTGCTTTCTGGTTTCACTCAACTATCAACCACAAACCTCCAGTGGGCCCTTGAGGCCGCCCTACAAACCCACGCATTTCCTGAGCCCATCGCTCTTCTCAACTTATTTTACTTTTTATTTTAAAGATAAGGAAATAGAAGCACAGAGGGGACTGAGTGACCTGCCCCCAGAGACTATGCCCCTAAACCCCAAAGATGACTACGTATTATACCTTCTCCTTTCTCCTCAAACCTCCAAAACCTTCCCCCACATCCTTCCTTCTGATGCCTTGCTTCTTTTTTTTTTTTTGAGAAGATAAATGCAATAGAGAGCCTCTAGCAGTTTCCACTCCACACGCCCCCACCACCTGTACCTCTGCCCTCCTTCACCTTCCTATCTTTTATTAGGATAGTGTTTGTTTTGCTGTTTCAAAGACAAACCCTCCACTTCTGCACTAGAAATCATCTCTTTTCATCTAAGAAAGATCCCACCTCTTGCACTGCCAACTTTTCTCTCTCTACTGTATTGACTACAGGCGGTTTAACTTCTGGAAGAATAGCTTAGTGTGTCTCTGTGTGTGTACATGTGCATATATGTGTGTGTGTGCATGTGTACACCAGGAGAGGAGTTCCTGGTTGGCAAGGAGGGCCAGGCCACCAGCATTTCTCACTGTCCTCTCCACCACCAGGCATTGTGGCCGTGATGCTGACTGCCGAGCTGGAGCTCACCCTGGCCGAGCTGAGGCAGAGACTGACCCACTTCTCTGCCAAAGGCGTCTTCAACGAGGTCTGGTTCCCTGAGGACCAGTGGCTGCTGACCCCCAACCTCATGGCCACACTGTCCCCCAGCACTCAGAGAGCAGGTCAGCAGGACGGCAGTGCGGGCAGAGTCCGGACTGGCTTGGGAGGGCTTGGGAGGTCCGTTTGATCTTGCCAATCTCCCCTCTCCCTGGCTTGTGGAAGGAGGGTTATAGCACTGTCTCCTAGAGATGGGGAGACTGAATGAGAGTGGGCTCCAGACGGCCTTGCTACACTTTCGTAACATGTTTTCATAGAAAAAATGGGTCATGTTCTTTAAGCACCTTCTCCCCTATCGGGAGCCAAAGGTTTGGGTTGTCTGTAAGCAGCACCCTTGATGGAGGCTCCCTTGGCTAGCCTGCCTCATTATGTTGCCATGAAATGAAGAACTGGAGCTCCAGGTTGCAGCCCCAAAGGCACTTTCGGACAGGCAGTGTGTGAGTGAGAGTGGCTCAGAGGCCAGATCTGAAAGTGGAGATGACATTTGGTTTAATCCTGGCCCTGCCAGTCAACAGCTGTTTTGACTTGGGCAAGTTACTTAACCTCTGTGCCTCAGGTTCCTCATCACTAACATGGGGACAATGGGTGCTAAGCACTGAGCTTGGTGCTAGGACAGTATAAATGCTAGCTATCATTGTTATCACCTATTGCTTTAAAAATCCATTCTCTGATACAAGTAGCTATGGATGGGCCGCCTGAGCAGAGAGCAGGAAGTTGTAGATGGGGACTTTGTGGGAGTTCAGGGATAATACCCTTCAGATCTGGAAGGGGCTGAGAAATCCTGCTTGGATGGAGCGTGGGATGCCCTGGAAGAGTTTGGGACAATGGCAGGTAGTGAGCCTGGCTCGAGAGTTCATTCTCCATCGAGCATGTACTGGGGAGCCACTGAAGATTTAGGAGCAAGCGGGTGACAAGCGACAGCTATGAGTTCGGAGCGGCTCTAGGAAGAGCAGGCTGGTGAGGTGTGCAGGATGGATCTTCAGTGGAAAGATGAGCCCAGTCAGGTGGCTGGCACCCTTGTCCAGGGGAGAGGCCGGAACAGGTCCAGTGTGCCACTGGCCATGCTCCTCTCTGGGGTCCCGGCTTGGCCACTGTGTTCTGATCACTCACTCCTTTGGGAACGCCCAGCAGAGGGATATGCCAGTCTGAAGTCATGGGAGCCATAGAACCTCACACCCTATGAAGCACATCCCAAAGAGTTCCATTTCACAGCTAAGGGAACTGCACCCTGGACACGCCAAATGACTTTCCCAAGGCCGCCAGCTAGGATAGCGGGATTCTAGTAACTGAGATCCTGACACGTAGAGCATTTGTCCTGTGCCAGGCGCTGTGCTCTGCTTCACACTCAGTCCTCATTTCATCTTCACAGCCTCCTTGTGAGGAGGGGCTATGACACTTTCTATTTTACATATAGGGAAACTGAGGCTTGGTACAGCTGAGCACCACTCTCTGAGGTCTCATAGCCAGGGGCTGTGTCTGACTCCAAAGCCCAGGGAGGAGGTGCCCAAGTGCCCCAGAGAGATATCAGGTTCACCCTGACCTTCCACCTGGGAGGCTGAGTGGTGAGGTCTGGGGGGTTCAATCTCTTGATCTAGTTTCTCAGGCCTTGGAGCCTGGGTAGAGAGGAAACAGTGTTTTCCCTGAGAAACTAAGGCTCAGAGAGGTTGAGTGACTTTTCAAAAGTCATACAGCAGGCTAGTGGCAGTTATTGAGAACCAGGAGTCCCGTCACTCAGGTTAGTTTCTTACCTTGACTTGTTTCTGGGTTTCCCAGCTCTGGCCTCAGACCCTAAAGAGATGAAGGAGAGACTGAGGGTCCCTCAGTATCCAAGTGTCTGAGCTGGCCTTCCTCTGCCCCAAGCTGCAATTCTCACTGGAAACTTGGCGCCCCTAGGAGGCCTGAGCTGAGGCCAGAGTTCAGCCCAGCCAGTGAGTGGGCCACAAGGCCAGTGTCTATACTTCCTGCTGCCACGCCCTGGGTCTGAAGTGTGCATTCAAGGAGCATGAAGTCCTGGGCCCTGCAGAGGTGATGAGGCACATGGGGGCAAGATAAGCACCAAATGTCTGTCCTGTGCAGCTCTTCTATGTCAGCGTCTGTGTCACCACCACATCCTCATGTATCTGGAGGGTGGTTGCTATCAGCCGCTTTTACAACCATGTAAACAGTGTGTGTGTGTGTGTGTGTGTGTGTGTGTGTGGTGGGGTGGGGGGGCTGGGCCAGTTTTTGCTTTTGTCCAGAGTAGTAAGGTTTGTTCTCTGGGCACCCTTTTTCCTGCGGAGGATATGCATAAATATTGCATAAAGTAATGCACTACACATACATTCCTTGATCGATCTTGACTCCTTGATTAACATATCTGCCAACTCGGACCTCTCTCAGCAGTTGCTCTGTAAGTCTTCTTTCAAAAGCCACAGGGAGATTCTTAAAAGGAAGCCCTGGGGCATCCGTTCTTAAGCAAATTCGGAAGTTTTTACTGTCCCAGTTCTTGAGGACACAAACCGGACAAGCTCTTCTCTCCTGGAGCATCCATTCCAGTGGAGGAGAAGGACAATGAACAAAGAACTAATATTACAGAGGACTTAAAAGATGCTATAGAAAAAAACAAAGCAGGGAAGGAAATGGTGGGTGGGTGGGGGGCACGGCAGGTGGGGGCATTCAGGAGAGGTCTGAGAAGTGGGGAGCATGCCTGGAGGATACCAGGAACAGCCAGGAGGCTGGGTGGGAACTGAGTGAGTGGGAGAATCAGAGAGGAGACAGACCAGGTCAGCTGGGGCCTGAAGGCCACAGTAAGGTCATTGGTTTTTGCTTGAGTGAGCTGGGAGGCACTTGGGGTTCTGAGGCCAGGGTAGAGGTAGGGGTGGGGGTGAAGGTGAGGGTGGGGTGGGAGAAGGGGGTATCTGACCTGAGTCTGAGTGTATTCATTTTGCCTGCTTCACCAGGAAGACTGCAGGGGACACAAGAAGCAAGGAGACCTGCAGTAGACAAGTGAACATCTACCGTGAGTATCCAGGCCTAGGTGGTTGGGGCTCAGGCCAGGGTGGGAGTGTGGAGGATACTGGAACTTGAAGGAACAGCCCACAGATCTGGTGGGCTGGACGTAGGTGGGAGGAGTGGGGGGTGGGTCCAAGGTTTTTGCTTCGCTCCTGGACACATGGTGTTGTACTGACTGGGTTGGGAAGGCTGTGGAAGGTGTGGGTGTTGGGGAAGATGGGGAGTTCAGGATTAGTATGGTCATGTGCTGTGTACTATGTGTGCTTTCTTCAGTCTCTGGGCCCTGGCAGGGCACTGAGGCCTGCAAGGAGGGATGGACACTGACCCGCTGTGGGACTCTCCTCGCGTCCTCTCACATTCTGGGGGCCCACACAGTGGACAACACGTGTGTGGTAAGGAGCAGGAGCTGGGACATTGGTGCGGGAGGCAGGATCAGTGAGGAGGCCATAGCAGCCACATCTATCTGCTGCCGAAGTCGGCTTTCAGGGAAGCAGGACACCCAGGAGCTCCAGTGACAGCGCCCCCAAGGACCTATGCATGGAGAAAGGACTGGGGCCTGGATGCTTCGCAATGGTTCCTCCTTACCCGTTCCTCACCCCGCCTCAGCCTGGGCTCCAGGAGGCAGAAGAAATGTCTACCTTTCTGCAGCTGTGGTGCTGGCACTCTGGCAAAAGGGCAGGCTCCCTGCCTGAGATAACCTGATCTCAGCCTGGATCATTCCCTCCCAGACCTGAGCTGAACGGGAGGCTGAGTGTGGGAAAGGCACTGGACCCATTCACTGTGACTTTTGTGGGGGAGGCCCTCTGACAAATGGAGGGGCAGCTCCTTCCTTGAGCTCTCCCCACCCCCACCCAAGCAAACAAACATGCGTTTATCTTTTTGGTCTGTTTATAAATAGCTCCCTCTGTTGCTTTTTTATAGCAAGAAGCTTTCCTAGACCTCTGTTTTGCTTTTGTAACTTGAAGATATTTATTCACGGTTTTGTTGCATTTTTATTATATGACTTTTTAAAATAAAAACAACTTTGTCATGACGCTTACTTCAATCTGTCTAGAATAATGCCTTGCTTATGCTAGTAACTTGATAAAAGTCTGTGGAACGGTTGAGCAAATCAAGTATTTGAGGAGTACTAACTAGTATTTTCAGGGCAAGTACTTGATGAGTACTAGACTTGTCCTAGGATAAGATCTTCCAGTAGCTTCCCTGAGTCTCCCAAGCTGTTAGGGTTCCCTCTCCTTAGTAACATGTGCCTGACGGCATTCTAGATGCTCTGTCATCCGTGTCCAGCACTGAGCCCTGAGTTCCTGTGTCCTTTTCATTCTCTTCCCAGTATCTGGCGCAGGGCCTGGCGGTGTCTATGGATAAGTTAGTTGTACGAGTGCCCGATGCTTCTATAATGAATTGTACTACGCCCATGACCACCTTTAATGATTTGAAATTAAGAACAGTATCAGTTTGCAAAGTATAATTATCTCATTCAATGTGGGACCTTCCAGCCCCCCACTCTGATGGTGGTGAGTGTAGCTGTCTTAAGCAAGGCCTTTCTCTAAACAGTTCATATCATAAATAGGAGAACGAGCCTGCAAAGGCAAAAATCCTCCCAAACTCTGACTATTTAGTGTCACAGAAAACATTTAAGAGCTGCCAGTTGCTAATGGCCCAATGCTAGAAAAAAGAACTGTATATCTATGGCACTGGTACCTCTGCCTGCTATGCAGTGTGAGACTCCCCGAGTGTCAGTTCCTTGGCTAGCCACACCCAGTTGGTTCTTGCTGATGGTCACAAGGAGTGGGGGAGGGCCTAGTATGGGCCAAAGAGCAAGATCTGTAGCAGCAAACATCCCATGAAAGGGAAACCATGTGTGTAAACAAGGAATAGTAGGAGTGAGACAGAGACTCGTGGGGTGCAGCAAGAAACCCAGCTTGACTGGGGACATGATTTCTGCTGGGGACCACTTAGGAGACCTGACCTGAAAGCTATGAGAGAGATGTGTGTTGGCCATCAGTTTGAGTTCGGCCTCTTTAACCAAGCTTTGAGAAGGAATCCTGAAATGGTCGGGCTATCCAGAGGGAAGAATAGCAAAAGGCTTAGAGGACCCATTGCCCCCTAAGGGTGGACCTTGGTCACACCACCAGTATAAAGTACTAAAGGAATCACAGTACCATTTCAAACCAGGCCATAGTCCCTTGATGCCCCTGTGCCCCACCCCCACCCCCACCCTTTTCTGTTACATGCAGAAAAATGTGAGACTCCAACTCTCTATTTTTGAAAAATTTATTTTATACCCTCAGAAGCTAAGAACTCGGCCACTCATGAACTAATTTAGAATTAAGATTCTTCCCTAGTTTATCTACTTCCTTTTGAAATTTTATAAACAAGATTTTGTACACAAGAGGTAGCAGAGGAAAATTCCAGCCTGCTTGTTCCAAGCTCAGAAGGGAACTGCACACACGTCGATGTTAGCTGGGAGGGCGGGGCAAGACAGGGTAAGTCTGATGACACGGTGCTCTAGGTCCTACGATTCTTCCTAGTTGTCAGTGACCGTGTAAGAACTCCGGAAGTCGTGGGCACGATGCCTGCCGATAACTCCAGAAGACATGGGCATGACACCCGTTGGGATGCTCATCTGTTTTCTTTCCCAGAACGCCTCTGATGCGCAGATTTGGCATCTACGGTAGGCCTCGCAAAGGGAGCTTCTTGAAAACACACAGCATTGAGTTGGTTGTGCAATTCCTACTCGATTTGTAGACCATTTTGAAAGATTTATAAAAACATCTTCATCCAAAAAACTGGCAGTAAAAACGACAACTCTTCCCAGGTAAGCCTGTCACAATTGTCACTTTGTTGTACTACATTAAAAAAAGGTCATCAGCAGGTTCATAGACTGCAGCCATTGGAAATCAAGTGGTTACTGGCAAAGTGAGAGGGATGTCACTGCAGCAACAATGTAAGCAAAATTAACCAGAGCGTGTAACACACAATAGTGACAGTGATCCGGATGGAGCTGTACAGTGAGGACAGCAGGTGCTGGGGTGTGGAAGGCGTTGTTTCCATAGGAAATAAGGGGCTAGAAGTGGCAATTTCACTCCTGAATTTGGGCTCCTGAGTGCAGTTGCCAGCGATGATATCCCAACACATCTCATCACCGGCATTTCAATGTCATGTCCCACACAATCTTTTTGTGAGGATGGTGGTGGAGAGAAGGGTGAGGGCGGGGTAGAGATAAACAGTAGGAGTATTCACATACTCAAAATCAATTTTAAAACATCACATTCAAAATTGCAAGAACATCAGAACCATATAAAATTTGCCAACTGCCTCTGATCATTTCTGAGGGCATAGTCCTGCTCTTAAATACTGCGCCCCCGCCGCCCCCCGCCCCCATCTACTCAGTGTCTGACAAAAGCCAGCACAGCCTGCAGGAAGTCAGCATGGTGACACACTGAAGCCTAGCCGCACAGTAACTTCCACTTTCAACAGTGAAATGACTGGGTTGTTGAAAGTGCACCACAATGAAGAGCTGACTGTGCTGTCAAGTGTCCACATTATGCAGAAGCCACCAAAAAGGCACTTGGGGCTGGCTGCACCTCTTTGACTTGGCAAATCCGACAGTAGCAACCTGGCACTTCCTAAGGCTCCCCTAGTTCTGTGCATGGTGAGTTGAAAATAAAGTACAAATGTAACTAAAGGCAAAACAGGGCTGAAAACTGTGTAGCAACTTAAAATACAAAATGTACAAAATACATAAAATATGTTGGCATATCCCTTACTCTTCCTGAAAAAAAGGGGAGCTGGTATCTAACCTGAAATGAGTGAATGGTGTTATACTGACTTGAGACTTACAACAATATGAATGGTTGTTCACTTGCTTTCGAGTTATTTCTGGGAAAACAAATCCTGTCTCTATCTTTTCAGTGTTAATTACTCATGTTGAGAAGAAACAAAGTCTCACATTCCTTGTCTGTAATACTAGAAACTCACAATGCAGTGTCTCCCAACTCAAATATTTAACTTCATATACAACCAGTACCAAAGGTTTCAGTAATTACGTTTTAAGCAAAAGCAAATGATTGCAGATCACATGATTTAAGACTACAGTTTATTCAATATGTCTCCAAGCATTAAAAAGATGATTTTATGAAGTCAAACTCAATAAAATTACATCTTAAAGTGCTTTTTATTTTGCTGTTTTTAAAATTTGTTTTGGAAACAACTCTTAACTTCTTTAGTGAATGATGTTAAAGAATGCACCCTGTACTTCTGGAGAACATGATATATATATATTTTTTATTGCTCTTTTCAATCTCAGTTAGATCAGAAAAAAATATCTTAAAGAGCTTAATAATTCCCCTATTTTTGATCTTGGTAACACTTCATCAAGATCCGAGTTTATGCCCAGGGCTCTCATCCAGACCCATCTGGAATTCTGTACAAATAAGGAGACATATTAAATACAAAGGTCTGTGTAAACTGAATTCTTTACTATTTTACAATGAAAACGAATTTTATCACATATCTTTACATCATTTTAAATTGGATATCCCTAATCAATGTTACTGCAAGATTAAAAATTTGCCCCCACATATCTAAAGGCAGCTTGCTTTTTTTTTTTTTTTTTTAAATATAAAAACCAAAGGAATTTCTTTTGTAGCATCATAGAGAAAGCAATAGCTTTACCCTCACTCACTCTTGTATGTTCAGGTAACAAAAAAGTCTGCCACCGGCTTGATTTCATAAAATCTCCAGAGAAATGTGAATCCACATATGGATCAGGCCCTGAGACTCTGATCCACAAACCAGAGTTCTCCCACTGCCAACAGCTTCCAAACCTTCTGGCCAAAGAGTGCTTCTTTCGAAAACGCACATGTCTCCAGAGCCAAGGCAGGCTCTCCCAGTTCAACCTTCAGGCTCTTGTAAGGGTTCAAGGATGAAATTCTGATTTCAGATAGGTGCTGAGCATCTAGTAGCTGTGACTTGACTCCTCATCCTGTGCTGGGCACATTCCTCTAGGGATCAACGTCGTCAAGGTCACTTCTTAACTCGCCGATCATCATGGGCGATTCTGAACCCTTTGAGAAAGGAAAGGAAGTTATCGTATATAGTAAAGTTAGAGAAAAACGTTTTTCTATGCCAACTGACTTATTTGTATTCTGTAGTTTAAATATGACCTCATTTAACAACTTAATGTTTACCGAAGGGTAATAAAATATAACAACTCGTATTTAATTACTAATTATGCAAAACTTTGATTTCTGTGTTCCCACAAAGTCACAGCGTTATCGTGCAACCAGGCAGCTCTTAGAACTCTGGGGAGCAATGTGATAAAGTGGAGAGAGGCACTGGCTGTCCCGACGTCTGCTGTGTAGGAAACTGTACCACACAGCCAAAGATGGCTCTGGGTCATTCCTGAGTCTGAATTCTGCCTCTGTCACCAACTGTGTGGCCTTTGTTTTATATCAAAGTTTTGAATGCCTACCATGTGTCTTGGGGCTGATCTAGCTAGGGTGGCAGTGGGGAGGGAAAATCTCTGCCAAGTGACACTGAGTGGGAGTGAGATGGGGCTGAGTGGGATGGGCCTGAGGTGGAAGGAACGACGTATATTTGATAAACTAAAGGCCACTGTATCCAGAACTCAGAAAATGAGGGAGGAAAAGGTATGTGGGGCCCAATCAAGCAGGACTACATTGAGGATTCTGGCCTTTACTCTTAACAGTAATGGCAAACCATTGAAAGATTTAAGCAAACAGAGGGAGATTCTTACAGACACCCAGAGACAAAGGTGCTTATGATAATGGAACAGATAGATGAATGAGAGATGCTTAAAAGGTCGATCTGACAGGATCCGTGAAACTGACTGCAACGTATGTGGAAGCTCTCCAGGATGACACCCTGTACACAAGGGTGATATTTGTGAGAAAAGGAACACTGAGGGAAAATTAGCCTGGGGTGGGGTGGGGCTGGGCAAGCTAGGTGTGAGGTGTCTTTGAGACATATCAGGTGGAGACATCAGGAAGACAGCTGTATGTTCATGTATGGCACTCTGAAGAATCAAGGCCAGGCTGTGGGCAAGAGGACACAGGATAGAGACTGAGGAACATTTACTGGTGGCCCAGTTAAGAGGCTTAACTGATGGATAGACTGAGAAAGCACTGACAGAGGGGTGGAAGGAGAACTATGAGACCAAGGTGTCATGAAAGCCCTAGGAACACAGTGTTTCAAAAAGGAAGGAGTGGCCAGTAGTGTCAGATGCTGCTGAGTGGTCAACTCAGATGAGGACTGAAAATGTAGGCTGCTTGTCACCCCAGCTGCTGAGATGGAGAGGAGGGAAGGAGGGGTCAGCCTGGAAGAAGATGAAGAATGAGTGAGAGAGAAGAAACTGAAGATAGTTAAGTTCTGACAATTCTTTGGAGAAGTTAGGTTATGAAGAAGAGGAAACAGGGCAGAGATAAGAGGGAAGAAAACAGTGTTTTTAAAAGATGGATGAGAACTGAGTATGTTGAAACACTCCTGAGAGGAATCTGTAGAGAGGGAGAAGTTTAAGATCCAAAGAGAGGGAGAGATAAAAAGATAGAATGTAGGGTTTCTGACAAGATGGTGGAGGGGTATGGGGGGCGGGCTCCCTGTAACAGGAGAAATGAGGTCAGGGGGCTCGCAGGGGCTGTAAGCCTGGGAGCCAGCAGGTGCTGGAGCTCTTGTCTGATAGCTTTTATTTTCTCTGCAAATAACGCAGGTGAGCCTCAGTTCCTCTTCTGTAAAATCGGGGTAAGAATGATTTCACAGGTTATAAGGATTTAAAAGATTAAAAAAAAAAAAGGCACATACAACATCAACCAGATTCATTTAATGAGGCCTCTACCATGCACTGTGACAGAGCTACAGAGAAGGCCGCCCTTACAGAGGTTACAGACTAGAGAGAAGACACACACACACCATTACATTTGCATCTGCTTCATTATTTTGTACATAGTAGGTGTTCAATAATTATTTCATTCCCTTTTCTACTATAGTGATTAGTATTGAAAATGTTCCCTTTTTTTTACAGGTAAGCATAAAACTATTTTTTGACTCCCTTGACAAGTAGGTAGGTTTCAATGGCATGAGGTCCTCCTTCCTTTCAAGGGTCCAGGTTTCCAGGAAGGATAGTGAAAGCAAAAGCTGGAGAGAGTGATTTTTCATAACCCGGCTGAATGAAATGAATGCGCTGGAATGAATACAGCTATAGCCTGGCTTTGTCAGGACTATAGGTTGGTTAGAACAGCCAGCCACAGACTGAGGTCAAAGCCTTGTATGAATTTTACACTGCAGCACTGTTCCACTTTGTAAGCATATTGTTCGTGAGACCTGAACAGAGATCACACTGGAGGGCGGAGCTGGTGTCTCCTTTTTTTCCTTGATTATGAAAATTCTTTTTGGAACACTTCAGAGCAAGCGCTGTCCTTTCATACAGGGATATGCCCTACAGTTATACCTGTTGTAAATGCCTCTCGCCATTCTCATTTGCAGGACTGCTCTCCGATCCATTACTGCTTCCTGATTGCTCTTTTTCATTCAGCAAAGCTGTGGCATATGCTAGAGTATCCTGTGAGAGATTTAAACACGAGAAGAAAAAGTTAGGGAGTGGCAGTGGCGGCAGCACTGCCAAGAAAGACTACCCTTTACCTGATCTTTGGAGGCACCAGGAGCCTCCCTGAACCTCTATGGCATGTGGGGGCCAGACCAACCAACCCGCACTGCTTTTCTTCTAGGCAAATAAACAATTTGCAAACTGTACACCAACTTGTTGTCTTTTCATAGAAATTCAACTGCTTCTTCTGTTCTTTCTCATTTTCAACCTATACCTCTCTTCTCAGAGGCTGCAGTTTCCAAAAAGTGTGCTAAAAATCCTACCTAAGGGATTCCAAGCCACAAGAAACCAAAAGACAACGCTCACCTGAGCTGAAATTGTCCGCTGAAAGGTTTTTCCAGTTGATGTTTCATTAGAGACGTTACTCTGTGGTGTCCAATAATGTTCTGACATCTAAGATGGAAGGTCAAAAACGCCATCAGGGATGACAAATAAGCCCACAAGTCCACTATTTCTACCATTAGGTAGTAGAGTATAAAAGCATCTAAACCAGCACATAAATCTACCCAGACCTTCTATTACATTGGGAGATTCTTTCCTCGAATATTTCACTTCCACTCCTGGCAGCTCATTAAATGCTACTTCTTATATATAACCATCCCTAACATTTTCACCTATAAAGTTAAGACATACGTATTAAGGAATGAACTTAATGCATAAAGTATCAACTGTACCAAAAAAAGCCTGAAGTCTGAAAATACTTTGAGGCCGGTCTCAAATTAAGTTTAAGAGATCTCTCCTAATAAGACATGCTGCGATTGATTTCTACGTTATAGCCGGAAAAGTTCAAAATGCAATCACCTTCTTCTGAAGCCACTGTACAGCCCAACTCCAGTGGTGGGAATTCTCCTTGAAGTATTCTTTAGCAGCAGGACACCTGGCGATTGGAGATTTTAATTAACCAAATGCTTTCTTTGAAAATATACTTGTTTAATCTATAGCACTTATTTATATATTTTGAAACATAAATGCTGCTTTCATTAAATTTCAGTTGTCTTGATATTGAATTTTTGCTTTTTTTTTGTTTAGGTACATTCACACGTTTAAACTTCAAAAGGCAGTAAAAGGTAAATACATAATGAAAAGTCTCTTATCTATCTAACTCATCCATTTAATTTATGTAAAATTCAAAGCAGAAAAATCGAAAATCAACAAGCCCAACAAATTGTACATTTAATAAATGATCTCTTGATAGAATCAAACTAGTTTAATTTTTGTGATTTGAGTAAGAATGATATTATTTTTAAACATGGTCTCAGAGCCCCTCTTTCTTTCCATTTCTTTTTGCTCATCGGAAAGCTATCCTTCATATTTGAAGATGGTGATATTGCCACTAGTGTGTGTATAAAACGGATGTGTGAGGGATATGGAAGTACACATAAAAACACTGAGATCTGAACTGTGTGTGTGCTGCCATCAGACATACTATGTGGCCCCAATACTACTTGGAAATGCCACTCTTAGGCAGTACTTATGATAACATGTGCCAATATCAAGCCTAATTAATGAACCACAATTGTAGCAGGATGATCTCCATCTGTGTCCACAAGGCTATGTCATCTGGAAAACGTATGTTCATGCATTATTTCAGCAGGGTTCTCATTTATATCTGCTTGGATATTCAAAAACAGATTAAGCCCAACAGATTTCTCATTCTTATTTTGGTACAAGTCCGAGGATGGCAATACTCATGCCTAATAATCAGCAAATATCTGGAGAAGAATAAAGTAAGCTATAAAGAAGGCAAGACTCAGAGATGGCAGTGTAGTCTGCTCAGTATCTTGGGTTATCATGTGGGCACTCTGATCTTTTGTCTGTCCATGTACTAAGTAGGGGCATTAAAGAAGCAAACCACTAAGGTTCCTTCTAACATTGAGAATCTTTGCTTTCCAAGTGACTATCAAGAGAAGAATAGATAAGTAAAATATGGTATATCCATACAGGATAAACCTCTACTTGAAGTCAATCAGCCTATGCTGTCACTTATAACGATGATCTCCAATGTTTTTGGCACCAGGAACCAGTGCTCCTATGAGAATCTAATGCCTAATGATCTGAGGTGGAGCTGAGGCGGTGATGCTGGTGCTGGGAAGTGGCTGCAAATGTAGATAAAGCTTCGGTTGCTGGCCCACCGTTCACTTCTTGCTGTGTAGATCGGTTCCTAACAGGCCATGGACCGGTACCAGGGTCCTGATTAGACCTGTGATATGGGACGTTATATAGCAGTACCTAACCTCATAAAGCTATTGCTCAGATTAATGAGAATACAGACAAAGTACTCAGCACAGTGCCTAGGTTCATAAAGTAGCTGTAACATGATTTTGTCTCTTGAGCGACTATTCTGAAAGCGGGGACCTAGAACCTGACAGAGTTGGCAGTTTAGTTACATTAATGAAAGGTATCTTGAGCGAAGGTTCATGAACTCCTGCTGTTAAGGTCCCCAAATCTGCCTTGATTCCTGTCCTTCCTGCATAAAGCCTGGTGGTTTAGCCTGTTTTCTTGGATTCCCTAAGATCTGCTACTCTTTGAATACTTCCACTTCACATCTCTTTGAGATCATGTGAATAGGCTTCTATATCATCCAAGCAAGCATGCCCTAACTGAGTCAGACTCTCTAGGTACTAAAACAAGGCAGGTATTTTTTCTGGTCATATTTGACTTGTAACCAAAAAACACCATTTCCTCCCTGCATTTTGAGTCAATACTTACTTTTGAGCAAGAGTTACAAGAAATTTGACACACTGGTAGCAGCGGCTGCTGTCCACATGATTACTGTGGTGCATCAGAGCTGAAGGGAGAGAAGAAATTTTAATAATAAAGCATTACACTTAAAGTGGGTCTAAGTAATAACAGCTCTCTTGCTCTGCAAATTTACAACAAACTACTTCGATAAGAAGACAAGGAACTTAATTAAAGCATGGTGGTGCTGACTCTACACGATCCCCCAGATTCTAACAGGTAGAAACACACGTGGTGATGAAGTGTGACTTTTAGGAGAACTGAAAAGAACTAAAATTTATACTGGCTGATAATTCATTCAGAGACCTCCAAATTTTTCCATCTACCGTGCCAGTGACAGAACAGATATAACACTTTTAGTTTGGTAAATGGAAATTTATGCTATTAGCTCAGTTCAACAAATATTTCCTGTTCTGGGCTTTGAGGATTTAAAGGTAAATAATGCCTGGCCCTTGCTCTTGAGAAATGTATAATCTATGAGTTCCAGAGAGACTGGGTGCTGCTCTGAGGATAGTACACTGTTCTAAGGGGGCAGCCCAGAATGTTGTAGCTACAGAACTTTTTAGCTTAAACATCTTTTCTGCAATAAAAGGAGGTCCTAAATCTTCTCTTAATATATAGCAAAATCTAAAATGACTCAGATTAAGTGGAAATACAGGTAGAATGTGGGAGCTGGATGAGAGTATTTTTAACTAAACTTTTTCTAAGAAATTGCTCACTGAAACCACTTTAGCCTTCTGAAAAAGAAAGCTCTGCCAAAAACCTATTATGTGTAGACAATAGAAATTTGGATGTGTTTATACCACAGGCAAAAAAAAAAAAAATCACATTTCATGAGCTTGACGGTATCATGAGTCTGAGGTTTTAGTTTTTTCCTCCCCAGTGGCTACATGAGCGAGAATGAGAGATTTCTCATGTTGGAAAGTGGCCTTTAGCTTGTTGAAAAAAATCATAGCACCTCGAATCTTATCTGACCCAGTAAAGGGACCACAAGCTGTACTGTACTGACTAAAAGTAGGAGAGTATCCAGGGCAATTCGGTCCTCATGTTTTAATTCTCATGACTAGAATGAGGGAGCCCGATGGCCCTCACCAGGCTTCTGCCGGACTGCTCACTAACCTATGCCAGGGAATGGGGGCAGACCTGTTGGGGAGGACTGGGTAAAACGACAGGTATCTGCACATTCGCTACAGATGTTTCCTAACAAGGCCGGGCATACTTGCCTAGTAATCCATTTTCTGTCTCAAACACAAATTTGACTCTCTCTACTTGTATGGGATCCTCAATGACCTGTGAGAGGAAGGAAACAAAGGTTAGTAAATGAAAAGAAAGAACTTATGTTATAGCCACTGGTACTTTTTTTTTTTTTTTAGTAATTCAAGAGATTAATTTAGTTTATAACTTAACAAAACCTAATACAAATAAATATAATGCCACTGTCATATAGCTCAACAATATCTTAAATTTTAAACTAAAAAAGAAAAACTACTAAGTAATATCTGAAGAGCCATTCATTTCCTTTTGATGTGTTCTTACTCACAACACCTACAGTTCTCTGTGGATTATAAAGACATATATTTCATGATCCCAAGGATAAGAGGTCTAACTTGTTTACCAAAAAGGTGTAAAAGTTTTGCTATAATACAGGCTCTACATGTTGATGTGGAGGTTTATGCCATGCCACATAAAGCTGGATTTGTGCCTTACTCTCAATATATTTCTAGTGCCTGGCACCCAACTGTGCCCAGTGCAGTAAATCAGACGGTCTGTTGAGCAGGTGAACAATACGCAGTCCAGCTCCTGAGGAACAACAACCTTCCAAAGTCTGTAAAATCACTACGACCAAAGGAGGTAAGGGACTGGAAAGCTAGGCTTTTAATAAATGGCATCAATGGTATATTTCCTTATTCAAAAGTATTTATTAAAAGCCTACCCTTTTCCCAGGGGCCTGAGTGACCTCAAAAAAAAAAAAAAAAAAAAAAAAAAC
>NW_006441955.1:6964700-6965380 GCF_000325575.1 Pteropus alecto
ACAAAGGTGAGTAAATGAAAAGAAAGAACTTATGTTATAGCCACTGGTACTTTTTTTTTTTTTTAGTAATTCAAGAGATTAATTTAGTTTATAACTTAACAAAACCTAATACAAATAAATATAATGCCACTGTCATATAGCTCAACAATATCTTAAATTTTAAACTAAAAAAGAAAAACTACTAAGTAATATCTGAAGAGCCATTCATTTCCTTTTGATGTGTTCTTACTCACAACACCTACAGTTCTCTGTGGATTATAAAGACATATATTTCATGATCCCAAGGATAAGAGGTCTAACTTGTTTACCAAAAAGGTGTAAAAGTTTTGCTATAATACAGGCTCTACATGTTGATGTGGAGGTTTATGCCATGCCACATAAAGCTGGATTTGTGCCTTACTCTCAATATATTTCTAGTGCCTGGCACCCAACTGTGCCCAGTGCAGTAAATCAGACGGTCTGTTGAGCAGGTGAACAATACGCAGTCCAGCTCCTGAGGAACAACAACCTTCCAAAGTCTGTAAAATCACTACGACCAAAGGAGGTAAGGGACTGGAAAGCTAGGCTTTTAATAAATGGCATCAATGGTATATTTCCTTATTCAAAAGTATTTATTAAAAGCCTACCCTTTTCCCAGGGGCCTGAGTGACCTCAAAAAAAAAAAAAAAAAAAAAAAAAAA
>NW_006441955.1:6965403-7040080 GCF_000325575.1 Pteropus alecto
AAGCCCTCCCTTTGCCAAAGTGGGGATCGGAAGGGAACCTACACCCTCCCTCCCTCTCCTTAAGGAGCCTCTGGGCTAGTCTCTCTCATCAGCTCAGCTCACGAGTAGTCACCAAATTCTATTGATTCTCTTTCCAAAACACCTCTTGATCTGTCCCTTGTCCCCTGCTACCCTCTCTCTCCTCAGTACAGGTCTTGTTATTTAACACTCAGACTACTGCCATAGACTCCTATACGGCCTTCTAATTCCAACCTTGTTTCCTTCTTTAGTGCATCCTCTAAAACCACAGCCAGGAAAATCTTTCTAAGACATAAATTGGGTCACATAACTCTCCTGCTTAAAACCTTTCCATGGTTCCCCAGCACTGATAGCAGAAGTTACAAAACAATTTGGGCCAAATAAAATAGGCCTGTAGACAGAACTTTGGCACCAGTGTGCAGCAACTGGCTTACAGGAAAAAGTCCTCATACACTGGTACCGGAAATCTTTCAGGATCTGGATGGGCTTCTTTCCCCAAGCCCTACTCAGTTCCCACTCCTTCCAGTCATACCACTTACTTATAGTTCACTGAGAAACCAGGTGGAAAGCATGGGCTAGGGGCCAAGTTGCTTGGCTCAGATCCTGGCTTTGGGCAAATCACTCCATCCCTCTAAGTTCCAGTTTCTAATGTGATACTGTATTTCACTGATTATAACTGAAATTTCCCCGCTGCTTTTTATATTTCCAAAACTGAGATGCAGCCTACCGCCAATTACATTTTAGTTTCATGGCTCATAAATATTTTTAGTGTACACTGACAATCAACCGATCAACAGTACCTTAGATTTAAACTATCTGTAGAGCTAGCAACTTACCTGACAGTTACCGTGAGGTTTAAATAGGATATCTGTACTTAGCATAGTTTCCTATCCACAGCAGGGCCATCCTTTGCTCCTTTGCTCTCTGCACTACAATTGCCTGTGCACTTGTGTACTCTCTCACTTAACTGTGAGCCCCCAAGAGGTGGTTTATTATTGCTTACCTCTAAATCAGTAATGCACAAAAAATGAATGATATGAAGAAGACTCAATAAGTGTAGACCAAATGAATGGAAAAACACTATAAGGACACACAACTTTTTATTTATAAACAATGCTGACTAATATATACCTAAATACAAGTGAATCAGAACATTTATGACTTACCAATATCTCATGAAGTAGTTGAAATGTATTCTTTAACTCATGGGGTGGAGCTGTTTCTAGTTGATTCTGAAATATTTTTTAAAAGCATAAAAATTCCAGTTAAGTCTTTAGTGGAAACCATGTTGGAGTGTCAACGTGAAATTCTACAATGTTGGATTCAAGCCCTACTTCTACCACTATCTGGCTGATCTTGGGCAAGTCAATTCCTCTTTTTGGGCCTCAGTTTCCCCAAACGCTAAATCTAGGGACTGAAACACACAACCTCTGTAGTTCTCTCAGCTGTAACACTCTGTGCTACTTTACTATGAAATTAGGAAGGAGAGAGGAGCAAAGGCAGAAAGAAAAGAATTTTAAGTTACTAAGTAGTAACTTATATTTATATTTCATTTATACATATTCTATTTTGTTTTCCAGAATATGCTGCTATAGCTATGAGAATGCTCTGAGATAAGTATGCTATGAGTAAAGTATATAAGAAAAATCAGCTTAGGAAATAGAGAAATCTACCAAGACATACTAAGTGAAGAAAGCAAAGTTCTGAAAACTCACGTTGCTTTGTGCATTTTAATAATCTTATACATTTATGGGTAGGGAACTAAAACAGACACTGCATTACAACACTGTACTTCTCAGGTGTCAGGTCTGGTACTAAGGAAGCCCTTCACATACCACACCTCACTGAATCTTCACAATCTGTGAAGTCATATTTCTGCCCATTTTGCAGAGGAAGAAATTGAAATGAGGTCATATAATTACTAAAGAGTAAGGAGAGAAACTCAATCCCCTCTGATACAGGTCTGTACAGAAAAGGCTGAGAGCAAAACACATTTTAATAAGAGCCTACAGACATAATCCACTAATCACACGCTACTTGTTAGCACTACGTGTATTACTATTACAAATCCTAGTGCAGGTAAGAGGCTGTGGCAGAAACTCTGTGGTCAGAAACTAATACATATGGTGCAAACTTACAGAAAGAGGCCTGGGAGGACACACAACACAATTTGCCAGTTTTGGTTCCTGAGGTAGGGTCGAGAGGGGACAAGACTGGTTGGTGTTGGTCAAAGAAGACTTTGGCCTTATTTGTATGTCTTAATTTTTCACAAAGAGAATGCAGTAATGCATTATCCATGTAATTAAAAATTAAAGATTAAAATCGAATAAAAATGGTACGTGTAGGCTTAAAGGATTTTCTGGTAACCCCTGGGAAGACAATGAACAATATGATCAAGAGCACAGCCCTGGACCCAGACTGCCAACATTCAAATTTCCACTCTGTCACTTACTAGTTGTGTGATCCTTGGCAAGTTAATTAGTCTGTGCCTCAGTTTCTTCAACTGTAAAATGGTATCTACCTCATAGGACTACTTGAGAATTAAGTGACCTAAATATGTGATATGCCTGGACCAGTGCTTGGCATCCAGTAAGTGCAATATAAGTAGTAGTAAGTACTGTATTGATCAGAGCTTCATAATAAACTATATTACTATTTCAGAAGGGGAGAAAAACCTAGTTTTGACTTTAAGATGTTGCCTAGGGGAGAGGGATAGTCTACAATTGGAAAACATTTTACACAATAATGGTGACCACAGCATTATTAGCTAGAAAATATTATTCTTAATAGCAAAAATTAACCAAATGCAAATGTGCATCACCACGAAAGGAATGGTTAGGTAAACATGGTACGTGAGACGATGAAATGTTACCCTCGCAGATAACTTTTAATGAAATGGGAAATACTTACAATGTCAAGTAAAAAAAGGACAAAATCATAAAGATAATAAAATCCTAATTATGTTAAAATACATGCATAGAAAGTAAAAAGGAAACAGAGATATTCATGGTGATTATCAATGAATGATGGGAGTTTGAGCTCTTTCTTTACTCATTTCTTTTAAGAAAAATAAGCCTACATTACTTTTATGATTAGGAAAAACATAAGGTTATTAAAAGAAGCATATTAATTGGGAGCAAAGGATTGCTTTCCTAGAGTCTCAAGGCTATCAGGCTCTCAGGTTTAACTGAGGTCCTACCTTAATGAAATGCAGCATAGTGAAGGAAAAACGTTCGTTACAGAAGCAGCAGTACACCACCATCTCAATGAGTGCCAAGAGTGAGCCCGTCAGCTCCCGCAAAGCAAACATTACCTAGTGGGAGGGTATAAAGGAGTAAGCGTTTCTCAAGTCAGTTAATTGTCGACAGATAATTTCTGGCTTTAACTGAAATTTACTTAGATTTAATACCATCAACATTGCGTCAAAATAGGGTTTCTTAACTGTTATATGTCCAAGGATAGACTTCAGGGCATCTAGGTGTGTTGGAAATTTAACATGATTTTGTTCAAATGTGCACCTTTTTCTCGGGAGTCACTTTCATCAGATTTTCAAAGGTAAATGCTCCCCCATTAAAATAATTACTGATAGATCCAAAAAACACAAAATGGAAAGCTGAAAAAAGGATATGCATAGCACTGTTGATGCAGTTAAAAAAACAGTAGGATATACTGTTCATAGATTCACATACGTGTAGGTCAAGTTACGAAAGGGTTAGAAGATTAAATTCTCCAAAAGGAGTAGCTCTGGGTGGGTGGGGAGCGACCTGGACTGCAAATAGGCCCGACAGCATGTGCCACAACAGAGGCTGTGAGATGCCCACTTCTATGCTTCTGAGGTATAAAAACATGTGTGCTTCAGAGGTGTAGTATTCCAGGACCAGGGACATGCAAAAGAGATTGGGAACAAAACCCTCTGATAATAAACTGAGTTAATTGTGATTGGTGAGGTGCCATTTTCCTACTGGGACCTAGAGGGGTAATTAGCTGGGCTGGACCTGGAGGTCCAATTCTTGGTTGCAGGGAAGACTAATATTCTCTTCAACTGATTCTTTCTGACATATACACAGGGAGAAAAATTAATTTGTAAGAATCATTTCTTTTCTAAACAATACTCCTCTTCATCAGAATAACATGCAAAATATAACTAATAACGAAAGGTGTTTTTCTTCAAATGGGAGAAATGAAAAAATGGAACAAGTACATACCTCTAATAGGTACGGTTTCCCTTCGGACAAGAACAGCAAGGCTTCTACTTCCTCATGGAGGGGCAGCAAAGGGCTTGAGGGAGCAATGCTAATAGGTGGCCGTTGTTTAAATATCCCGGGAGCTTTAGGAGACCAAAGAAACAAAACCTGTCTCGCTTGATATTATATTATGAAATAGACATCTACAGGTAAAGTGATTCTCTCAAGATTCACACACACAACTGCTGAGTACTTACAACTTGTTCTGCCACAGTCTAGTGGGGAAGCCAGACATGTACAGGAGTAAATGTTTACCTATTTCTTTCAATTTCTGCCTAAGTTGTAGGTTCGACTACTAAAATTTCTAGATTCCTAGCGATCCCCACCCAAGACAGTATTTCAAAGAAGTAAAAGTATAAATTGTATATGACAAAAAAATGTTCAACATGACTCTGAAGAGACATGGGACAAGATACTTTTGTTCCTCAAACAACTATTCTCAAATAATGGCCAACACCACCTATGCTAAGCAGAATCAACTCATATAGATAGGGTTATCTCATTTACTAAAAAACAAAGACTCACACTGTAATTTTCTTTTACAAACCTGTCTGAACCCATGAATTAGGTAGCTTGGTCTTTTTTGATTAATGACTCAAGATTTAGGAAGCAAATTCTTATCCCATAACCATCTGAGCACTCCCCCAATGTTCCTTTAGAGAGTCAATGAAGATTTCAAGATTAGAGTGATGCACTGTGATTTTTATCTAGTTTCTTGTGTTCAGATCTCATAGGTCAGACAACACTAAAAACTCTACTACAGCATCTGGGTCAGAGGCTTGCATTCACATACTGGTTGCTATGCCATTTACTAGCTGTAAGACTTGTGGAAGTTACTAAATGTCTCTGTATCTTAGTTTCCTCATTTATAGAAGGGAATATCATCACTCTCATAGGTTTGCTGAGGGGATTATAAACACAATGAATAAACTTAAAGTACCATGGAAAGGCAAAGAACACATAAAACAATACTGTTTGTTGTATTATTATTGCAATTGTTGGTGCTGTCATGACAAAGCCTAAGAACAGTATAAAAACATGGTACAAATACAAGTGAAAAACCATATAGGGCAATTTGTGTCTATTATATTAAATGAAGACTGAACTATTGGTTCTTGATGACAAAATAGAAAATGTTACCAACTACATCTTATATTCAAATACATTTCAATGATTTAATTTACATCTGAATTTATACCCCCTTTGTTTTGACAAAGTACTTTAACATTTTCTCATTAATCCTCAGTATACCTGGGTTTTTAAAAATATTTCCATTTTATACTAAGGATCATAAGGGTCAGGTGGCTTGGTCAAGGTCACACAACTAGGAGACTCCAAGCCAGACCTTGGCTAGATCAGGTGTGTCAATTAGGGTAATGAAAGAAGTCCAAATTAGCCTTTAATCCTACAGGTCTTTTAATATTTACACACCCCTCCCAAGTAAATGAATGACTTTCATTGAAACAAACCAGTAATACAAGTTTAACATGAACTAAAAAGAAAAATTTTGCATGTTCCTCAAATATCAAATAGCCAAATGAGAAACAAGTGATGTCCTTTTAATTGCTAACATTACTTTCCATGCATTATTGACAAATTCAGTATCTCTTCAGTTTTCTGACATATTAAAGATATATGAAAGCTTACCAACATTCCTTTGGGAAGAGACATCTGAATGCAAAACGAGTAATGCCACTGTGTTGTGAAGATTCCCAAATTCTCGTGCTTGTGCGGAACTCCATCGACGTATCTGCTGTCAAAGAACACAAAGTGGATGTTGGTGTTTTAGTCAGAAATAACAAAAAGAGGGTGGGAAAGGATGTGTTGATTATGGTATCTTTGGGCCACAATTACTTCTCAATGTTTGATAGTAAAAGAGGTCAAAGTATGAAAAGTCACAGGTTTTAAGCTAGCATGAGTGTTTTTCCCCTTAGACATATTAACTCATATTCTAAAACAAATCCATTCATATGCTTTCCTGTACCTCAGTGTGATGGGGAGCACTCAGGAGGCTGGTGATCTGGAGGCCTGGCCCTGCTCTGCCACTCGCTGTGCTCTGTGGACATAAGTTCTTACCATAACATGTGCCCGGCCTCTTTGCATAATGGCAGAGATAATAACCTAACTGTTCTGCTCACTTTGTGGTTGTGAGGACCAAATGAAACCTTAAAAGTGAACATGTTTTCACTGCTACATGCTCCATAAATGTAAAACAATATTGATTATATGTGAAGCTGAATTACAGTGAATTTAAATCAGTCACCATCGTCAACGGATGTGGAAGAGCCTGAATCGAAAAATAGATATTATAAATCTCTACATAATATCCTTACACAGAGCAGGCTATGATGTCAGCACTTGTTTTTAATACCAAAAAGCCCAAGTGGCACAGTGGTAGATAGGAAGCTGAGAGGAGGCCTAAGCATCAAATCTGTCTCCCCTAATAATGGAAAGAAACCTTTCCTATGCAATGCATTACTTTCAGGAGAAACCAGAGCTGGGTCTGAATCCCAGCTCCACAACATTTTAGCTTTGTGTCCTTGAATAAGTGACTTAACTTCTCTGTGTTGTAAATCCTGTCTGAGATGGGGATGAAACTGCCTATTTTACTGAATTGTGAGTATAAGAGGTATAGCATATAAAGTGACCAGTTGTGTCTGGCACATAACAGGCACTCCATATAGTATTTATCATTACTGCATATTCACATTTTGTGTATTTTAAATGTATCAAACAAAAGAAATATAATGGATGGGGGAAACACACCAACATAGAAACTTCAGACAGGAGAATCATTTTCACATATATCTAATCCTATTATTATTAGAAAACAACTTCTCTTTCATTTCCTGAATATTAGTGGTAGTATATCTGCAGCAACACCTTTCAGTGCATAACAGTACAATTCCCCATTTGAAATCTGGCCTTGTTATCAGCACCCCAGAAGCAACAGCCTTGCTCACAGTCTGAGAGAGCAAGTGGGATACCCAATGCCACTATTCCTTATAGGTTTTCAAATCCATCTTCCTGTCAGAACCCATCTTTCCTCCTATGACACTTCGCATTTTGACTGATACTATAGTTAGTTATTTCTGTGGGTTATTACTAGGAAATTCTATGAGAAATCTGTAAAAATAATTAAACTATAAAGAAATTTAAAGTCTACATAGTTCTAGTTTCTGGACTCTTATACTCTTATGAAATTAAAGATATTTATCACCTACAGAGAACCAAAGTGGCTACAAAAACCATGGCCATTCACTGGGCTATAAAAGTAGGCATTACCTGATTGTTTTGCCGATTGGCTCCTAGGAGAAAGCTGATCATGTGTCGCAGAGCTGAATGCCTCAGAAGAAGGTCTCCTGCCCTAATACCTTGCTGTCACAAGATATTGAGAATGACAAATTATATTCCTATCCAGACAAAAATTAGTTTTAAAAACAGTTAAATGAGAAGTTTTAAGGAGTTGGTATGTTTTTAAACGCTATAATTTACATATAGAAAGTACTTGTTAAAATTTTAATTAAAAAAACTCAAGTTCTAACAGCCTTGCATTATATTACAATGGCTATGAAACATGTAATTAGACACTATTTTAAGGCAGACTTCTGCTATCAATGAGTAACTACATCTACCTGGATCCAAATTCTTGCAAGTAATATAGTCCATGAATTGAGGGTTTTTAAGAAGAAACAGTCATAAAACCGTATCACACAGACCCTATACTAACTGGTCTAAATTTGTTCTATGTTCAAAATTCCTTTAAACTACAAATCTACACTATTAGGAAAAAGACATTAAAAAAATCATTTACCTTTTGTACAAACGTGTTGAACAGGAAAAAGTACTGAGCACAGTTTTTACAATTTTCTGGGACATCTTTATCCAACAGAGCAAGTAGTACCTCCAGTAACTGGTGAAGGCTTTTTAACTGGTTAGAGGAAAGATGAAATTACATAAAGAAAAAAATGTAAGACAGATATTTGTAACAGGATTAATTTGAAGTAAATCACCTTAAGAACAAAAGGAAAGTCTGGTTGATACAATCCAGTCTCAGATTCAGATGGATTTATGCTTTGGAGAGCAAAAACAGAATGATCAAATTTACCTTTCTGGGGAAGAATAGTACTGTAGGAATAATTAAAAGAAAACCCTAGATTTGTTTTCTAGACTTCAGAGTCAAGGGCATGATTCCACCACCTAATGTGCACATTTCCTGCAGAGCCAGTTTCTCTCTGTCTCTCAAAAAAGGGCGGCGGGGTTGGGGGTTAGAGGAAATATATTTCTGAATCCCTCCCTCCACTATGCTAATTCTTCACATAATCACAGATGCAAAGAATAAAAAACACAGACACAGGCATAGGGGCTAGAAATCAAGCCAATGGAGCAAATGGAGAGCAACAGCCTGACAGAATGACAACGGCAATATCGACTCAACTGTGAACTTACTTGAAAGCCCGCTGACGCCTCATGGAAAGCTTTGAAAAACATTTTATTTGTTTAGAAACCATTTTGGTTATTGCATTGCTTCTTCTTTCCCTCCCACCCCAACTATTTTGGACAACTCCCTAGAAATTCATCTGTGATCTGAGAATTAAGACCAGGCTTACTACTCTTTTTCCTTTATTTCCTCCAAAGATGTTGTTCATAGACTTTTAAAATACTCCCATTCATCTTGTTGCACCCATTATAAATACAGTAAAATCTAGTATTTATATAGCACTTCATTTTCAAAGTACTTTACAATACAAAGTGGGTGGCAAGAGGCACCATTTCCATTATTGGGGAAAAAATGAACATAAAATACATCAGCTGGATATCACATAGAATTTACTGAGGCAAATGGCTTCCATGCTTATGTCCTCCATCACTCCCTTCCCTTGCTACCACCTGCAGTCCTTTAGAGGTTGGTGGGGTGAAACGGTACAGCCAGACCCCATCTCTATGGAGGCTGCACTAATTCTGCCTTTATCTTTTACCTTGGTTGGTAAATGGGAGAAAAGAGAATGAGAAGGTCCTTATGTTAAACATCTTAGAAAACTTCCACAGGCGTATTTCAGAGCAATGGTATCCAAACTGTCCCAAGCAGCTCCCAATGATCTATATTTTCTGCATCCAAGTAAGGTTTTGTTTGGAAAATGGTTCTGCTGTTTAAGCTGACTGAAAACCACTGCCTTAGAGTAAACCTCAATTTTCTTAAGATTCCTGGAATTGAGAGGCAGTTTTCTTCTAGGTCCTTCCTTAGGGGCATATTCGACTTCCTGGTTCATTCTGGACTGAGCAGTGCACCATGAGGGTTGTCGGGTCTAACAAAGCACCCTGGGTCAGGCAGTGATGAGGGAATGAAGTGCTCAGTTGCCAGACACTATATCTGGATTAAACATCCCCTTTAAAGGACTTGCTCAAGGTTGCATAGCAAAGTCAACAACTGAATCAGAAGTAGCAATTCCTAGAATTTGCATTTAGTTCATTGAGACACACTGCTTCCAGCCAATGTTTATATAGAGCGAATTAGCTCTGAAAATAACATTTTTCAAAGTTTTCCATGTAGTGTCAGCTGTTTAAAACAGCAAACTTGGGAAATAACGGCTGTATTTTCTAGCACTTAGTAACAGGTTGAATAATCAGTCTTACAAGATATGTCACTTATTTCCCTAAATCTTAAGACCTTTGGGGATGGAGGATGGTAATAAATACTATGGTTTGTTTTGGCATGTGTGCAACTGTGACCTAGAAAATATGTTAGAGAAAATAGGGTTAGGAAGAATAAATTCAGAGAAGCAGAAACAGGTTACTAAATAATGCAGACCAATGAAGAAACTATTTTGGCCAATACGCTTGGATGAATGACACTGGTGGGTATGGTTGTCAATTGCAGGTTGCCAATTTCAGGTCATAAAAACAGCTTATGAGGAGAGACAAAGCCAAGAGTGGCTCGAAATGTCTCTAGGTCTAGATTAGAGACTTTAGACTCAGGTGAGTCTCAGTTCAGAGAGACTTATTACAAACTCTTGAGAAGACTTTGAAAAGGGAAAGTTCTAGAGAGAGAATCCTGAAGTAGACCAAAGCAGACCTCAATTCCTGGCCTACCTTGGTTTCTGGAATATGAAGAGGAAAAGTCAGAATGCCTTCTACCCTGGCATTCATCAGAAAGTCGGTTCACAGAAGATGCATTTTATGTGGCAAAATTACTAATTCCAGTCCTAGGCTCTCTTTCTTATTATGTGCAATTTAAAATGTTTGGTAAAAACAGAAGGTATAAATACAAATTTAAAAATGAGACTGACCTTATCCTGATAAAACAAGGCACTGTCTAGGGTTTTCTCCAGAATGGTGGCCACAGCAACTCGTACTTCTCTCACACTGCACTCCAACAAGAATATCCTAAAATAAAGAGAAGCGTGGTGTAAGAAGTGAGACAGATTTAAGCCAACCTTACCAACGTGGGTCCCACCTTCTACCCAAGAAACAAGATTACTCCAAGATGTTAGTTCAAGCCTTCTGAGAGCTTTAGCCCTCCTTGCAGGCCACCATGAATGAGGAAGGCCAAACAGGAAAACAAGACCCCAGGACACTGAAAAGTGAAGTTTTCCCTTTCTTCTTCCTCTCTTCTCCTAAAATGAATATCTGTATAAATATAAATTTGGACTTAAAAAGATATGAAAGCAAAGAACTCAAAGTTTTATAAATTCTGTTCACTCAAGGACAGTTCTCCCTAGCATCCCTTCAATTTCTCAGAATAAGATAAAGTTCTGAGTCAAGATAGCATACCTCCTAAGCCCCTTGTGCACCTATATTTCCCTCCATTTACTTTTCTCTGCCTTCTTCAACCCTTACTTATTACTTAGTTCTCCTTGAAGTGTCTGAGGCTGAAAAGGTCCTGCTATCTTCCTTTCTTTTATGAGGATGATGGTTACAGAAGTTAAGATTTATTAGGCATTTCCATAACATCTGGCATTTCTAATGTTACTAAAGTATGTACTGAAAATGCATTATCTAATTTAATTCTTTACACAACCAGTGTGCAGATGATGCAGCCTCAACGTGGTGGAGGGCATGGTCAGGCAGAAACATGTGCTCTCTGGGGCCGGGTGGTGGTGGTAACTACTTGAGAGCAACTAGGTAACCGCATGCCTTGCCATGGTCAGCTTTTCTTTCTCTGCTTCATACGCTCACTTTGATGTGAAAACCCGTAGTATAATGAACCAAGTGAAAAATCTATCTATCTTTTCTAATAAAGATGGTCTCTGACTTATGATGGTTGGATTTATGATGGTACGATAGCAATACTCATTAAATAGAAACCGTACTTCAAATTTCCATTTCCTCCTAGAGTATGCAGATAACCCCGCCCTCTCTCCCAATAGGAAAATGAAAGTGGAGTTATCTGAGGTCGCTTCACTTCTGCTCATTCCATGTCACTGTGAATGCTATGTATTAGCTTCCTAATCTGAACCAGACAGATAAGGCTCTGTTCAAATCCACTAAGATTCCAAAAAAAGGAGATGGTAGGGAAAAGGAACAATTACAGATTAAGGAATCTTAAGAGACACATAAACCAAATACAATGTATGGAGTTTGTTTTAAATCCTGATTTGTACAGACTCAATGGTAAAATAAACTTTTGAGACATTTGGGGAAATCTGAACATGGACTGAGTATAGGATGATATAAAGGAATTCTTAATATTTTTGTTTAGTGTGATAATGGTACTTAACGCTATTTTTTAAAAAAACTTTGCCTATTAAAAGATACATGAAAATTTTATAGTGACATATAATGTCCGAAATTTAGTTTTAATTTTAGATCAATTTACAAGCAACATTTACTAATTTAAATTTTCATAATTATAATTCTATTTATAAATTGCCAAAAAAAAAAAAAGGATGACACTGAGGGCCTGATCTAAGAGAAAACACCCTCTTCACATTTACAGTTACTAAAATATTACTACCGTATATATTTATTTAGTTGTAACAATGATGACTTAAGTTATCTTTAAAGTTCTAAAGAAATAAGTAGAGAAAGGAGAATTCTTCAAAAATATAAAATCATAGCAATTGATAGTGATGCGTGATTGGGCTATATAAACAAAGAGACAAAATATATTAAACTCTAGTAGGAAAAATTCAGATTAGGTAATTCACTGGGATTCCTTACCATAAGGAATTCTAATTCCAAAACATAATACCAAAGGAGTTACTTACTTTCTCTGAAGATATTTAAAAGCAAGCCTGTTTGGAAATTTGGCTATAAACAATGAATTAAATATGTGCCATGTTTCTTCCAAATGGATGATGTTCTGTGACATTCTACTGCCTAACGCAGTACTCAAGAGTCCTTCTAATGGGAAGATATTTTGGAAATAAGCTGGTAAAAGGTTACCTCTAAAGGGACATGTATATACCACCTCAAAGCAATGTTTGTTTTCTTTTTATGAACTGCATGCATGTATGCATGCACAAATATTTAAGTACTTTCTATTTGCCAAGCTTTTTGTGTACAGTAGGGAACAAAATATAGCTTTTACCTTCGAAAAGCTTAAGTTTAGTGGGGGAGATGGGCAAAACAACAGAGCAGACTAACAGGGCAGACCTTTTACAGACTGGGTGATTAGGGCTGACCACCCTTTCTGACATCTGAAGAATAAGAAGGAGCTTATTATGCAAAGAGTGGAAGGGAGAATGTTCCAGATAGAGGGAATATCAGGCTCAAGGGTTTTTAGGCAGGAAAAAAGCTTAGTGTATTCAAGGAATCGACAAGCCAGTGAATGATAAGCGTGCAGGAAAGTGAAACAAGGTAAAGTAGAAGGAGAGACGAAGACCATATTCAGGTAAGCTCTTGTAGATTATGGTAAGGGTTTTGGATTTTATGAGTACAATAGGTATCCACTGAAGAATTTTTAAGCAGAAAAGTAACATAATCTAATTTTTTTAAAAAAAGAATACTTCTGTTGTTCTATGAGGTAGACTGGAGGAAGGAGAGGTGGACATATCAAGCAGGCTAAATGTCTAAAGCTCAGACCTAGAGATGAAGGGGATGTGGGGTCAAGAACTTTGATTAGATTTCTAAGTTGCCACCAGACTATAATCTCCCTGTGGAAAGGAACTTGCATTTCTGAATTCCCTACAGTCTGTTTTAAGTTGAGAGATACCAGAGCATATCTGTTTGCTGACAGAAGTGACCCAGTAGAAAATTCTGGAAGGTAAACATGCAGGAATAAGAGCTGATAATTAAAGGGCCAACTTCCTTGAAAAGGTTTGCTCATGTAGACAGACTCATTTTTGAGAGGAGAAAGGACACTTCCTCCAGGAAAAAAAAAAAAAAAAAAGAAGAATGGAGAAGATAAGATGGAACATACTCTGGTAGTGTGGAACTTGTGACAGCGGGTGGGGGACTGCTCATCTGTTAATCCTACTTTCTCAGTGACGTCTGAGGCAAAGTCACTAGCTAGAACTGGGGTGAGCTGGCCTGCCAGGTGTGAAAAGTAAGATGGTACAACTGAGGCAGAGAGAAGGAAGAGCCCACTGGGAATAACAGATCTGGCCACTGAGAGATCAACGTGCTCACTGGGTCCCCCATATGAGTGCTGAATTCCCTGAGGATAACAGAATGATTAGGAATAAGATGCAAACATTCACAGTGATTGGAATAGCTTGAATTTTAATCCTAAAAAGCAAATTATTTTTTAATTATAGGTACAAAGGAAATATACTGTTGTAGATAAAATACTATCGGATCTTTGAAAATACTTCAGCCAGAAACCAAACATAGTGAGAGAATATTGTGGTATTATATGTCGTAACCTAGGATTGTTGACCTCTTTACCTTGCCACCAGACTGAGTCCCTGAAGGAAAGGACTTATATTTTGGAATCCCCTGAGCCACAGGGTTTCAGGACACGCTTGCCTGTGAGCACTTGGTTATTTGCACACGTGCTCTCTTTACTTTCACTGAACACTTACTTCTCTGAGTCTAGTATAACAAAGATAGTTTGGAAAGAATGATTTTGGAGTGATCTGAATAATTTCCTCATTGCTTCATCAATGAAGAAAGTTTAAAATTGATTCCAACAAGAAAAATCATTTCAAGTTGAAATAAACAGAGCTATAAGAAACTTCAGCTCTGAATCACTGGAAGACAGCCAAATTTCTTTTAATTAAAAGATCTTGACACTTACTTTATCAATTCTCGTCCTTCAGAACTAATAAAATATTCAACTAGCCACTGACAAGCATCAAAACTTTTTGAAAGTAATGCTTCAATAGTGGCAATCCATTCTTCAGTGTCGACCCTTTAAAAAAAGCAAAGAAAGTAATGTTAGGAGTATGGCCCCAGCAAATAACCCCATGGAGTGTCACTCCATCTTAAAAATTAAAGAAAAAAATTTTTGGCGGGTGGAAGGTAAGTTGAATACTCAGTGACTACTAACTAACATGGCTCCATGAACCCCAGAAGCCAGTGCTTTGCATTCTTTGATATCTGTGGTACCTGTATGACTCATCTCCCTGTCCCCCAAAAGAAAAAAAATGTGTGAACAAACTTGTCTTAGACTTTTTTATCTTCTGCATCTCCTTCAAAAAACTTCATTTGCAAAAACACCTGAACATTTTGTTTTGCTTAATTTACATTAAGAATGCCTACTTTCAACACTTTTATACTTTGTTATAATCATTCATATTCTATTTTATGGAATAAAAATACTTGGACAGAAAAAAAGATGTAATGACTATACTATCCATGACTTTATGCCACTCCTCTCCAGTCCCTCATGCCCCAAAATGGTAAATATAGACAAAATTAAAATAGGGTGCTATGTGTAGACAGCTTGAACAAATTTCACAAATGAGAGTAACCAAATATTTTCTTAGTCACTCTTATGCCAGATATTACAAGGAACACATTATTTCTCTTTATCAATCAATTAATAAAGACTGATATCATTTAATGTCTATTTGATTATTAAACATAAAAATGAAATGTCATTATATTTGTTTTCATCTCAAGAGTTCTGTAATTGCAAAATCTTTCCAAAAACCTCTCCACACTTGGGGAAACTCCCCGTGCTAGCAGGAGAGAAAAAACAAAGAACTTTCATGGTCTCCTAACTGTAACTGGTCTCCTCACCCTAAGCCTCGCTCCCACAAACCAATGCACAATTATCTTCATCTTTCACTCACTTATTCACAGAACAACTATCTACTGAGAGCCTATAATGTGTCAAGCATCTTACCAGGTGCTGAGGATAAAAACCAATGAGGAATAACATACAATCAAAGTAGAGAGTTTCTACAGCATCACACTGAACATACTGCCCCCTGTTCAAAAACCTTCCATGATCTCCCACTGAAAAAAGCACAAACTCCCTTCTTTGGCACTCAGGGCACTCAATGAGCTCATCAAACCCAACATTTGGTCTCACCTCAAATGAATTCCTTAAATACATATGAGGAAAACACTAGTCATTTATTGTTTCTTAGACAAGTCTTGTCCATTATTCAGGATTTTTCCTTCCACCTAGAATAATACCTGTTTCTCTACTTTTGCCTTTCAAAATCCTCTGAAAACATCAATGTCTTTAATGCCTACTGAATCCCCATATCTGGATATGATTTTGCCTAACTTCCAAAGATAGACAGCATTTATGCCTTGCCTCACAGTTACTGCTTTACTACTGGATTAGAAATTCCTTAAGGATAGGAGCCATGTCTTAATCATTTTGAGTATACAAGGTAGTTGCCTCCAATTACCTAACACAATGTTTTGAAAAGCTGAATTTTAAAGTCAACTTTAACTGAATTAATCAATGCTTTTTGCCACAACGATCAAAATATATCACTTCTTACCTGAGTTTTTTCTTTGTCCGTAAATAAGTTTGAAAAAGAAACTGAATGGCCAGCTGTAAGCTCACTTTTGCCATGCAAGGATAGTATGGATGCTTTAATTTAGTCTGAGAGAGAGGGAGAAAAAAGAGCCTATTTGGATATTTTTCACAGAAGTTTTATAGATTATTACACTTGATATGAACTAAAATGATGACATATATGATAAACTTAAATATTAATAAGGAAAATCTAGCCAGTTCTTTGTAGAAAATGTTTTGGTTAAACTTTAAAAAAGTTTAAGACATTTTCATTTCTCTAATGAAGCCCTCTCAAAATTAAGTGTTTATACCATAGGATGTTAAGTAATCTATCAATAGGCAAGGAAAGTTTTTCCTTTATTGGCAAATTATAATCATGGTATTCAAGAAAGAGAAGTACTTGGAAGTTAATCGTGAGTCTGGTAAAGTGTGATCACAAATTAGGAAAAATTAATCTCCACAAAGCCTAATATCCATTGACATCACTAATGGCTACTGTCATTATAAAATTTAAACAAAACACTTACAAAAGCCACATCCATTCACAATCGGCATCATACATTCTGAACACTGCCTGTATTTTAATATCACCCAATAAGTGACACATTGTGGAAATTTTTTTTTTTTGCATCTAATCTTAAATGTTAACAACTGAGAGTGAGCATGAGTCACTGAATGCTTTAGTTGAAAGATATTTAACTATAATTCTTTCTTATTTCTTTAGTAACAATCCAGCTGGTACTTACAGCATTCAATGACGCTAAAGACAGAACGAAACTGAAATAATCACTACTGTACACATCTCTATTCTTCATAAACTTGAGGTTTTCATCTCTCACCATCTATAAAAATATTAATAATTATTTAAAAAGAACAAGGTAAAATATTCAAATATGTGAATGATGTTTTAGTGATACCTTAGGTAAAAAGGGTTCATAAAAACCATTTTCTAAAGCTTTTTTTAAAAAAGAGGAAAATCTTCCTTTCAAATATAAGAAGCTGTAAAAAGGTGAATAAATATTCATTAAAGAAAACCCTTGTGGGAAATTTAGGAAAACCACCATCTGAAGTGAATTTTAACTCATTATTTTGGTTAGGAAGGGACAAACAGACTTTTCCTAAGTACAGGCAACTCCATGCCTTCCTGCATCGGATGGTTTAATTCTCTCTCTTAGTGAAGGACTCCATATTTTTCTTAAATTCTCTGATTCTGGCTACTTAGCTTTTGATTAGTGTATAAAGTCTGGACTGGGCAGTTGGACAGTTCTGAATTTAAATTCTGGCCTTTGACAGTGGCAGGTCTTTCTCCTTTTCTGAGTCTCACTTTTTTCTATCTAAAAATGGAAATAAAACCTGCTGTTCCACAAGAGTATTTTAAGAATTAGGGATTTGTTTAAAACATGTAGCACAGAGTAGGTACTCAATAATTAATGGTCATCATTATATTAGTTTAACCTAAAGGTTATGAATCCTAACTTATTTTTCTCTCCATATATAATAATTTAATTTCAGCAATGTGTTTCTTTCTTGCCCACTCCCTTTGCTTTTTTTTATCTGGGGCTCTCATAGTCACACAGCAGGTCCATGATGGTGCTACACAGTTTTGAGTCTGTAGCCATCTTTGTGACCTGGTTTGTGAAAGATTCATGAAATAAGGTGAGTAAGATGTGGCACTAGAGGTACAACAGTCCACAAGAAGACCAGCAGGAGTACTTTTGAACCTATAAGATAGATTTTGACACTTATCTGGATTTCTCCCTTAAAATTTTTTACACAGTTCTTACCTGGTATATTCGAACAGGCATTTTCTCCACAAAAAGTCCTTTCTTCTCACCTTTCTTAACCAGCTTGGTTAAAATAGAAAGTCGGTCATTGTTAGGCCTATGGGGTCGAGGAGATGATTGAGGTGAAATTTCTGGCGAAGATGGTGCTGACCTAAGAGACAGAATCAGAAAATTGTCTCATATAAAGTGGTTATTGTTTTAGTTGTTGCTATAACATGTCAGACCTACATAAACAGGGTACTCAACTTAAAAACAGACTGCATACTTTCCTGATTCAATATACTAAGTGTAAATTCACAGACAACCTGGTTAAAAAAAACTCTCTGACATTGCTGGCATAGTACTTTCTAAGCTTTGTACATAAGGTACATTCAATAAATGTACCTTTTCCTTTTTAAAAAATCTCAGTTCTAGAATGAAATAATTTACATGCATTTTTCGAAATACAAAATAACTTCTTGCCAAGAAAATAATGACCAGGTAGCAATAAAAAGAAAGAAAATAAAAAGAAAGATAGAGTGATTTATTTATTTTCTTTTTAGAATTTCTCTCTAGCTCAGCCAATTACCTTTAAATCCCAAATAATATACTCCAAAGATCACAATACCATCTACTGAAATCACGCAGCAAATTACACAGAAAAGAAACTCACAGAGAGAGATCCTCAGCTTCCTGCCGTACAACACTGACTCGACTTTTCTTTGGTAGCACTGGGGAGTTCTGATCAGATACTCTTTGGTAGAAGAGCATATAGGCATTCCAGTATCTTCGGCGAACATCAGTGTATGGGTTTGCTTTATAACAAGACATTAAGAAAGAAGTCTTTATAAATAAAAAGTTTTTCTGATCTTGACAATCCTCAAAGGACCCACAAACCTAGCAAGTAACTACTTACTAAATTTGTTAATTGGAGATTATAAGTAATATGCATGTCTTTTTAGAGTACTGCTTAGAATTATTCGGAAGGTGATACAGAGGAGCAGGGAGTAAGGGAGTTGTATGGTAACAGAATTAAGAGAAAGAAGGTAAATTTTCCTAGGCAAGTCTGCATTTAATCAAAAGACAAATAACATTTAAAAATAAATTATGTAGCACAGGATGGGATTATAATTGGTCTCACTTAACCACTGCTGGATAGAACAGCTAAATCTAGGTAAATTTTGGCAATGATACTATTTTCAGCCATTAAAAGTTAGTACCATTAGATGCATGACTACCATGGTATGGTGTCAAATCTAATATAGTCAATCTAATACAGGTAGAAATTTTAAAATGTCCCCAGAATATTTTGAAATCAGGTTTCAGAAATGCTAAGGTCTCTGCAAAATGTTTTTTCTTCAAATAGCAAATTCTAATTGATTTTGTGATCTGTTTTTTCTCATATTTCTTTATCCTGGGGGTAGGGGTTGTGGAAAGATTCCATTGCTACACTGCATAATAAATATAGTTTAAAAACAGAGGTGCTAGAGATGTCTTTTCTATCAATCATACTTCTATATAAATAAAGAGGAAATTTGAAAAATTTAGGACGGCTACTTCTTCTGAAACTATTTTTAAGGATGAAATTCTGCTTTCATCAGTTTCTCTTTGATATTCATTTCTTCAATTTAACTTACCCCTGGTCCCTTGCCTCCCCCAAAGGCTGTTGTAAGGAATTATTTTAAAAAATTTCTATAAGCAGCTTGAATATTTTCACTCTGGATGTCAAGAGTTCATGGGTCTATATAACTAGAGCAGTGGTATGTAAAAAGAATAAGATCTATTTTTATGTAAAGAATACTGCTTCCAATTTGATAAAAAATTATAAATTAAAAAATGAAACTCATGAAAAATATCTTACTTTGATCATAAACTTTTGGTCTATATTCTCCTCCAAAGCATTCATACTCCAGGGTCTCGTCATTTAGGTCAAATTCTTCTATAACTGTGTCATTAAATTTATACCACTTTCCTTTTCCACAACCCCTAGAGTACGGAGATAAAACAAAAATTATGAGGTTAAAAAACAAATATCCCCATTCCCAGCATTTATATTTTAATATTATCTACAAGTGTAGCAGCTGATTACCATTTGAAAATACCTAAGAAACATACAGTAAGTTATTTAATTTATTGATTTCTAAAATATTTACTAATTTCTAAAACAACTTTCAAATTGAAGGGATAAAAAGTTACAATAAGTTAAAAAAAAAAAAACACTAAGAAATATGATCAAAGAGCAATGCAATGCAAAAACTTCTTTGTACCATAATGATAAGTGAGGGTGACAAAGTAGGGCAGGGAATGCAGAGGAGGGATTCAGGAACGCAGAAGGGAACAGGGAGCGACTATGGGAAGGGCAGGCAGAGTGAGGGACTCGTAGGAGAACTTACCGCCTGTCTTTAATGAAGGAATAGTAGTGGCCTGCATGTGCCTGCCCACTGTGTACAATGACACCAACAAGTTCATAGTTTTCTGTGAGGGCAACTTTTTTTCGTGGGGATCCTCCACCTCCCTGATCCATACTTCGCCCATTTTCACCAGCTTCGGAAGATGAATCCTGGCGGGCCATTCCTGAAACTGTGTAAGGCTCCATATTTAACATCCAAGGAAACTATTTAAAAATAAAAAGAGCACATTAATGTTGATTAGTAACATATACTGCCAAACCCAATTAAGTCAGACACAAATAAGAGGGATATGTTTCCTAATTTAAGCTAGGACTATCTCTCCAATTTTAGTACAAAATTTCAGAATGGCTCCCAAGTCTTGGAAAGTAAAAGTAACCTCTTACTTGTGCATTAAGGAAAGCATTTTACTTCATGGCTAACACTGAGATGCTTTCTAGAAATGAGGGTTATTGTTTATAGGTAAACTATATAGCTCCACTAGTAGCAGCTGCTTAAGACAAGGCGCTGCATACTCCTCAGACTGCTGATACCATAGCCTTTCACATTTTAAATGAAATTTGAAAATACGGAAAGGAAACAGTAAAAGGGAGTGAGGTAGTAATGGTTATAAAAACTTTTAGGGAAAAAAATAAGTTACCCTTATCTGTTCATCATATTTAATGGAGCGTCCACTCTCCCAGTCAAATCCAAATCTCATCAGGTGAATGACCAAGACACTAGGTAATGACTTAATACATGTCCTTTTCACTGTTATTCTCTAAAGAAAAGCAAAACCCAATTATTTCCTTGGGAAAAATAAAACAGCCAAGTAATAAATACAAAAGTCATAGATTTCTACAGGCCTTTCCCACCCATATGAATAAGTAATGAATGACACAACCTAATGGAAGTAAAAAGAGAAGCTTAATATTGATGTTAAATAAAACATAAAGACAAAGTACATGAATAACAAATTAATCTTGTTTTTTAAAAAGGGCAAATGTAATACCTTTTCTTTACACTTTTCACAGTAATATGCATTACTTCCCTCTAGAACTTCTCCTCTAACGAACTGGTCCAAAGAAATTTCCAAACTCTGGCAAGAAGTAACTCCTAGATTGAGAGCCATGAAAGCTTCCTCTCGTTCATATCTGATTAGAAAATAACAGAAAAACCATGATTGACAATGGAATTTAAAAATCTTGAAATTATCACGATACCTGAGATTATACAGAGACTTATATTCACAAAGAGGAAAATCTTTCCTCATCCTTTAAAAAGTACACTAACAAATAAAAATGCCAATTTTTGACAATCCAAAATTGCTTAAAATTATGAATTTCAACAAAAAAATTTTAGAACTCGAAAGCAAAGAAATTTAATTCAATAAACATTTATAGATGTAACTGCAAGTCTATGAGCAAATGCAAATTCACAGCCTACTAGAAGAAATCATTTAAAAATGATGATAATTTTTTTATGTCAATGATATCTTTACTAACCTGTGAGGACAGTCTTTACAGATCTTCTGATCAGAATAGATGCCCTGAAAAGTATTCTTAAAAATTTGGTCTCTCCCCATCTTCTGTTGGAATAAAAAGTTTAAATTTATAATTTGTAAGTTGTTCAATACATAATTTTATTTAGCCCTAAGCTAAAGCACAGATATCAATTTAACCACAAAAATAAAATGAGTCATATGGTAGTTTAATCTGGGAACTAATGAAAGGATTATAGCCCATTAGACTCATGCCAAGAGTAATTAAAAAAATCAGAAAAGGAAGAGAATGGTTCAGTCGCACCTGATGACGAGGAAAGCATTCTCAGTGGTGATTCTGAATCCTCCCATGCTACAATTACCAAGTTAGCAGCAACTCTCCACAATCTTTTCTTTTTTCAGGTGGAAAGAGTATTATAAATTTGTAAGTTATTTAACAAAAGAAGTGGATAAATTGTGCCAAGTGATGAGAGGATAGGCACATGTTGGTAGTGATGGGAGGCCATACCCGTTGCCTTCTGTAACTCAGAAGGCAATACCATTTAGGAAGTTTGTCACATGTTTTACTGGGTAGACGTAGAAAGCTTTAGATTAAAGGTCACCAGAAACGACTTTTTAATTTGGTACTTATGTCTCCTTTGACAAGTAAGACTGCTCTGCATAGGGTCATCAGTTCACCAGTGATTACAGTACTTCTTTGGGTCAGGAAACTTTGATGCATACAAGTAAGAGTAAGTAGATACAAATGGTTATTATTATGGAGTAGAGACTAAGAATTATATATTTTATCAAGTGTTAAATTAAGAAGAAATCTTGGATTTTAGAGATCTGTGTATGTTTTGATGTTCAAACCCAAAAGAAATGATAGTTATGGTACTAAAAGTAATCAATTTTTTGACTTGTCAGTTTCATAATAATCTCAAATCTTAAACCACTGTTTTCATACTACAGCATTTGAAGGGGTTAAAGTAAAAACAAAACTTTTTCTACCTTTAGATATTCATCCATCTGATCAATGAGACTAGTGAAGAACTCATATGCATCCTGTTGTTCTCTCACATAAAGTTCTTTGTTCCACATCTTGAAAATCTATGTAACAAAAATGAAATATGTCATTAAAGGAAAAGTAGCAATTTCTGAATGAGCACTTAATGCTTCTAAAAATCAAGTTTGCTACTGAGATGAAGAAGTTTTCCCTGAAGTGAGATGAGCTAGTGTTCAGCCATCTATGCTTTTCCATGGTCTCTTTGTAATCACAAGTCTATGAAACTGTACAGGGTGAGATACAAAGCCATGAAGAGAGAGTTTCTCTCTTAGAAACTAACCAACCTATAGGAGAAAATACAAGGTACTCTTCCTGTGAAAGGAAGTAATGCAATGTTTAAAAAGATGTTATTTATTTAGAGGCATTAGTGAAATTGGCTTAGGTTCAGAGGAATGATTTGAACAAATATTTCAAACAGCTAAAATAAGAATTATGAGAAATACTCAAAATAATTAGGTTTAGCAATTCCCTAAAAATTATAAATTACTATTCTCAACATCATAATCATTTGAAATTGAGAACCAATTTCAAGAAGAATGGTATAGACAACACTTTTATAGGTTCTTGGCAATAGGATCAGTCTAGAGTTAATAAAGACAAGAGAAAATTATCACTAGAGAAAGAATGCAGACAAATTCCAAAGATCTAACATCTTTAAATCTAAAGAGTTACTGGGTGAAATACCTTCCAAAAGTTCTCAGGTACGTAATACTGCAGCTTGCTCTCCATCAAATGACCAAAGAGCGACTGCACTTGGTAGAATACACTATCATCTGGATTCTCCATGTCATCATCCACTGAAAGTAATGCCTAAAAAGAAAAAAAAAAGCATTAAGTTAGAATATTTAACTGCTTTACAGAAAACCTCAACTTACGTACGTGCAAGTACGCACACTGTTCTTGTAGAATGCTACTTATGTTTGAATGTGGCTGTAACTCTGCACATTTTAGCTTCAATACTTTCTAGCTGGTGTAATAATGAAGAAATCATCTCTTTGAACCTCTGCTGGATTATGAAAACCTGGAACTATTAATACTGCTCTATCACAAGCCACTACTATATTATTATAAAGTGCTGATGACAGTCTAAATATTTTTAAAATACTAAATATGTTAGCCATTTTATGAAATAGAATTTGAAATTAACTTATGCATTCAAAAATCATATTAGGTCAAATCCATCTGCCCAACAGGCAGCATGTTACCTTAGATTTATAAAAATGTGTGACTATAAACGAATGTCTATATATACCCCAGAAACTGCTAAAGAATCCCTAAGTATGTCTAGTTTTAGAAAACCCCAAAATGCACTATATGAATGTGGATCAATTTTCAGGCAATGCACAATTATTTATGACACCAAGTAAGAGAGAGGAAGGAAGTCACCTCAGGGAGACCAGGCTGCATATACAGCTGCTGAAAGACTGCATTCATGTAGCACGTGGCGCCGCCATTCCTCAGACCCACAAACCCTGCACTGGACCTGCTATCCACTGGGGGAAGGTACTAGGAAAGGGGTGGGGAGAAATGAGAGAGAATTAGTATCTCTGTCACCAGCATGCTTCCTCACAGCTATATGAGATGTCTGAGGAGGAAAAATATATACTCACAGATTTATAAATCCAGAGTTTTATGAGTCATGTTAGCAAAACCTATGTTCATGAAGTACCTCTGCGGATACTAATGAAATTATAGATTACTATTATCTCAATGTTTCTTTTTAGTTCATAAAGTATCTAGCATATAGTGTGTATTTGTTTATCCATTATGTAGTCATGCATTCAGTCACTTGATTATCATTTGATGAATATTTATTAAGAGTCTACTATGTGGCAGAAACTATGTCAAGGATACGAGAGAGCGCAGAAATATACTTTATCCCTGACCTCAAGGAACTTATAATCTAGTAGGGCAGCTAAGCATTTATCAGGTAAATATACTAATATATATTTAAAACTGAGGTAGTATTCTGAAAAGAAAAATTAAAAAAACAATAGGGTTCTGTGAAGAATCCTGACCAGTCTGGATGGTCAAGGACAACTCATATCCCTTGCCTTCTTTTTCGAGAAGGTAACATTCTTCTATTGAACTTCCTCTTGTAAGCACACAATTAAATAAACAGGTAAATGTCCTAACATTTCACTTAAAAATGTTTTATAATAATACAGATTCCAGTACAGTGATTTTCTAGGTAGAAATAATCAAGACAAGGCATCTTAGATATAGTTCAACATGGCACTTCTCCAAGTGGAAAAGGATATTGTAATGAGACATTCTGAAATGCTATTACAGTAGAATCTTGGCTCTAATGCCATGACCAGAATCACATTATCTGCATATATCAAGTATCTGTACCCATGTAATAACTGACAAAACCCTGTAGGTCTTTTTGGAAAGAAATTGCTAAATACTATATACTTTTCATTAACTTTCAACATACACTTAGAGCAATTTCTAAGATCTAATTAACACTGTAATTTATTTGTAGTGCAAAGCATAGATTAAAAAAGAGTTACAAAATAAGAAAAACTGGTTTATAACAGTGCTAAAAATATAAGTATTTATATAAGAAAAAGATTTTCTTCATTATGTTGATGTAATCACTGACATATTAAAAAAATAAAATTTTAATTTTAATCCAATTATTAAATAAATGCATGTAAAACTAAAACATAGTATAAAATAAACATTATAAACTACAGATTTTGATACCAAAACAGTTCTCAATTTATGTGCTCACGTTTTACTTTGCAACTGCTATTTCCTCTATGTAGAATACCTGTTCCCACTTCCTTTCCTGCCTAACTTGTATGTTCCATAGAACTCAGCTCAGGCATCCAAAGGGGTAAGACTGTAAGACTAACTCTGTGACGTTAGTGGAGAATGTAAAGGCAGCTTTAAAAGTATCCTTCCACTCCTGGTCTGGTACTCCAGTGCACTTGCAACTAGCTTCCCTCTTACAGATCATATACAAAGCTGTTTTATGGCTTCCAGAGCTTTGCTCACATTCTTCTCATTGCTAGAATGACCTTCCCACTTTGCTTCAATTGACTCGCTAGTCTTTATGGGTCTATTTTAAATTTTATTATTTCTAAGAAGCCTTGTAAGATACCACCATCTGGTGGTGACGTGCCCCTCTGTTAGTAGAGCATTTAGGACATATCTTATAATTTATCACATTATACTGAAATTATCTGCTTATGGGTCTGTCTCTTCCATTATACACTGACCTTCTTGAGGACTTCATTTTTGAGCTCCAAAAGCCTAATACATCTGTTAGTGCATAGTAAACTCAATAAATCTTAGTTGAGTTTAACTGAACATAGACTGTACTATGACAGAGCCAATGTTTATTTGGGTTTGCACTGTGCCAAGTACTAAAAAAATAGGTTGAAGTGCCACTTTTAACTGAGACTAATTATCAACCAACTTGAAAATGTCTCTCCTTTAATTAATTATAAAGGTTCCATTTAGTAATATACTACAGTGTGTTACTATAATACACTATAGGTTATAGTTGATATAAACATAAGCAAAAGAATAATATTGATTTTCTTTGTAATGAGGATAATGCAAACAGTTTTAAAATTGTATATTTAAGAGGTCATTCTAAAAAAATTAAATGCATCGGAATCTAGAAACTTACATCGAACTCCTTGGTAAGAGCAGGGTCTGGTTGATGATGCATAGAAAGTAGTTCTTTTGTAATAATTTGAAGATTTGAAGGTGAGCTATCGGCCAGCATTACAAGGACTTCATAGGCTGCCAATCTGCTATTCACTGTACTACACCTAAAAACAAGAGATGCAAGTCAATTCAACAGTGAATAATCTACTTAGCTTGCTCATTAATCTAAACCAACATTTGAAATGAAAATATTAGAGCTGCAATTCCTCAAACAGGGTTAAGTCAGGTCTGATGGCAGAACTCTATCTAGTACATCTAGTGGGCAGTGCTTACTTAACAAAGAAAGAGACCATGAATAGCGGAGAGATGAATATGGTTGAGCACTAAATATCTTCTTGGACTGAGGTAGGGTAGCAAAACATTTCACTTATGATTCCAGAGTATGCTTATCTAAAGGATGTATCAGCAAGAATAGAGGATAAAGAGTCTGAAATTTTACCAAAACCACAACACGGGAATAACTATCTTTTAATTAAAGTAGGTAGCAAGAAAGGGTTTTGCAGATATCACCCTGAAATTTGAATATCTAAATAGCAAAAAAAAAAAAAGCTATACAAATCAGAACAGATGCTTGTAAAACATTTTATATGTGTCTGTAGATAAAAAAAAAAATTCTTTAAGGACTAATCAACTTTCCATTTTGCTAGAAAAAAAAGGGAGACAGAAACACACAGTATGACCAATCAATCTGTTTAAAATGACAATAAAAAATAACTAGCAAGCATTCTGCAGGAAACTAAAGGCTTCATATACTGCTCACCTTTCAAAGAAATCATTTTGGGGATAAACAGTAATTTCTCACTGTCACCTATGCCAACCTTGCAATACAGAGGAGATATCATTGGTTAGGAAGGATACACAGAAAAGAGGACATCCAACCTCTGAGAGAAACACTTATGGAGTGGAGTGTAGAAGATGTGTTCAAGTGGGGGCTGGGGGCTCTTAGATCAGCACTGTGCCAGGCACTGATGACAATGGCTATGGAGTGGGCACTGTCCTTTGTGTCTTATCTGAACTTCTGGGTTGCAAAGGACAGGTAAAGAATGAATAGTAGGTACCATATATACGGGCTAAACAGTAAGAAGTTCTTTTGTTGTTAGTGTGATATAAGAATAGTATTACTTGTGAAAAGAGTTTCTGGGTATTTTAAACCTCTTTTTTGGCTTTAGGGTTTAGGTAGGCAAAGGCTGAGAGTCATTGCGATAAATGGACACCATTCAGTATACTACGGAGGGATGAAATAAATGTTTCCTTTTCTATCTAAGGTACTGTATATGATTAAAACAACTCCTTGTGGATGGAAGGATTACTTTTAATAAATGTAAAAGGAAAGATTCATGAATAAAAATGTCAATAAAACTGAAGATTTATTTTCTCTGTTCACTGAAAATTGAAACACTCATGTATTTCTACCGTTTTAATCAAAGACTCCCATGAAGCTAGCACCAAATCTTCCAGAACAAGACTGGGGCAGTGGTGAGGATAGGGGTCACAGCCTTAGGGACGCCCCAAGAGTACTAATGAAGATTTATTACCTAAAGCAGATTTTGCTAATAAGGAATCTCTAAATAGAGATATTCATACATGATAAGATACCTCTTAAGATTCCATAAAAATATTGATTATGCCTCGCCCATTTCATTAACCACTAAAATTAGGTGAAAATTTTTTTCCACTGGTTAAATACCAAATCCTCAGTTTCTTTGGGATTACTCAATTAACTCTACTTTTCAGGAAAAAAGAACAAAGTTAAGTTCGATTTGGAGCAAATATGATGGCGGTGGTAGCTGTTTCCTCCTATCTCTGAGTATAAACATCACCTAAGTAGGGTCAGCATTACAAAAGGGTCTTCTAAATTTCGACCCATAGGAACTAATATAAAATTTGATTCTAAAATCACCGCTATAATCAATCTCCAATAGTTTCAATTATCAGGACACAGTTAATACTCAGCAAATCACAAGGTTCATGTACTAAAGCATCGATACTTTTCTCCTAGAAAAAACTCTCAGGACTTAGAGCCTGTTTACTTTTACTGTGGCATAATTCTTACAACCTCAGTTTCTCTTGGAATGTTATTACTTATTCTTCCATTTTGATAATAATGATACCAGCATACTTGCTCAGCACTTACTGTGTGGTAGGCAGGCTTTATCCTAAGCTTCTTTACATGCATTTCTTTATATAGTGGATAATATCTTATAAGCTATGCACACTCACAAGATGGAAGACAAACTCCAACTTAAAATCTTTTTGGACTAAAGTTTCGAATTAGAATTTTTACCAAGACTGAACACAACGTGCATTTTCCATACTTTGGATGAAAGTCCTGTTGACTGATGGCGGCACTGCCAGCTGGAGAATGACTATTTAAAATAATTCTAGAAGCTCGGAAAAGGAAGTCATCTAACAATGGTTTAATGAGTGATGAACCTGGAATAGAGCATAATATTCATGTTGAGGATGAACACATATTTTAAATCAAAGATCCTGTCTTGCACTTTCATTATCAGAGCGGCAAAGACACCCAAGGCCACTCAATGGCAGGGCATTCAATTTAATGCATTATTTTTGAGCACTTATAATGCAGGGTAAAGCTCTTGGGACAGAGGGGTGGGGATGAGTGGTAGAGACAGGGGACAGGATAAAAATCTAGACAGTTGAGGGGGGTACCATCCTGTATGAGCTTACAGTAGAGTGAAAGGAGTCAAACTTTCACTTTAGAAACATAAATGCCAAGAACACAACAAAACAGAATGATTTGAGTGGATAATTAATTCTTACTTTGGGCACAGGGGATTCCTCATAAGAGTTCCTGAAAACTTTTAAATCTTGCCTATTTTAGGTAAAAATGATTTGCCCTTCTCAACCTGGTTTAGAATCACTCTTTTCTATGTATCTCCAATAGCCAAGAAGATTTTTATAGAGCTTCGTTTGTGTGATAAAAGTGATAATGTTTTCTGAATATAATTATTATATTGAATATGCTTTTACAAATTACATGTGTACCCCAGGAGACTCATATGTACCCTACCATCTAGGGGTCACTGGTGATTGGGGGCTGCCTCTCCAGGTGAAAATTACTCTTAAAAAGAGTAAGATATACAACAGATTATATTTTATAAAGCACATAATAGCAAAAAAAGATTATAATTTTTGGATTATAATTTTTACTTGGTACTAAGCATTTGTGTAATCCAACTGTTTTGAACACTGTAAAATTCTCTATATAGTTTAATGACACAGGTAAAATATACCTTAAACTTGTTAGCCACTCAAATTCCAGACAATTTCCTATTGCCTGAAGGGTCAATTTTCTATGGAACACTTTGCACCAATCTTATTTTCCCAATTACATACAATACCATGGCAATAACTGAGAATGAGGTATTCTGTCACACAATATGATGAAGCAATAATTACCAAGCATTTCCTTTTCTGCCCCACAGAGTGAAAGAAGGGTCTTAATAAGTCTTAAGTGTCCTGCCAATAAGATGTTGTCTGCTTCACTGGTTTCACATTCAGCTGTGCGATTAGGTTCAAAGTTATCCAGCCAAGTAATCTCATCTTCGAGCATGGTAGCTGGGCTGATTCTTAACTGCTCCATTTCTGAAGCTAAAAAGGAAACAAAAATCCATTTCTAAGAGAGATTTACTTCATGTTGTCAAAATCCTGAGTTAAAGTGACCAAAGTCAAGTCTCAATCTTTCACTTCATAGATCTCAAAAACAAACTAACAACAACAACAACAAAAACAACCTGTTGTTAACAAATGGCAGGCTCTAGCTGCTGCCCACAAGGACTATGAAGGCTCATACATATTCATTCCCTCCCTCACTCTATCAGTCATAAACTAAACATATGTTGAGTGCCTCCTCTGTGCAGGTCACTGTGCTACATGCTGGGGTTATGAGATGAAGGAGACAATCCTTGTCCCAAAGTCCTTGGTTTGGTGGGTGTTAGCAGATGTCTCAGGGAACAAACCCTTCTGGAGAAGGGTTTGTTACTTAAGCCAAGAAAAGATGGAGTTCTGCAAAGGAGAGAGGTTAACAGCATAGCAGAAGGTTTCTAACCAAAGAGCCAAACTCCAGAGAACGACTCTGATCTTTTGTATTGAGAATTTCACTTCCCCTCCAAACAAGGATTTAAAACAAGATTCTATATTGGAAGTTGGGACTGGGGAGGAGAGGAGTGATCATGCTCTACTTCCACTGCTCTACAAACACAAGCAAGCAGTGTCGCAGATGGTAAGGTGAAAATGGAATACTTCAGGGTCAGCAAGAGCTGGACTGGCACTGGATATGAATCCTGTCTCTACCACTTACTATTTGTCCTTGTCACCTTATAAATGAGGCTGCTGTGTGTAAAGTGCCTAGTACAGGCATTGGCATATAGAAAATACTCCAAAATGGCGAATATAGCTTATTTCAAGACATATGCCCACCCTGTCCTCAACATCCTAATAAGGGATGCTGGATCCCTCATTTGTTACTCAATGACACTAGGGAGGCCTACATTACTAACTAACTTGTTCATGCATCCTGAAGTTGTATGTATATAGTCAACTCAAGTCCAGTCCTCAAGAAGCAAAGTAGATACTCTCTCCAAGTCTAAGCCAGACAGCAAACCTTGCTGGCTGCTGCCCAACTTTCACTGGAAGCTTGGTTGAAAAATGCACTATCAGGCTACAATGTTAATTGGACATGTAGTCTGTCTACTTCTCTAGATATAATAGGTCTTATCTTTGTGTCAAGACATTCACTCAGACTATATTATCCCAGGCTCCAACAAAACCAAGTTCACTCCAGTGCTCAGAGCACTGTGTCCTCAGCTTTTCAGAGTTATTTAGGAAACTGATGAAGGCATTTGCCTTAGAGATGGTGTTGAGGTGTATTATTAGCCGCTATGGCTTTATGTGTTCATTACATCCAGACTTTTGTATGAAGTTTCTTTTAGGTTTAAATGCTGGGCAAAAGATTTTTTTTTTTTGAGAAACCATTTTGTTTCTTCTTCTAGGGTACTGAGAACAACCGACAATATCCTGTTTCCTTTATAAGTTTGTCCTCCAGGAACCTCACACCCAAATTCTGACTCTGTGGGGCTTTATGGTCTGCATATATGCAAGGTATTTTTTCTTCCTGGCCTTGACATTCTTTTCCAATTAATATTTTTGTTGACCTTGATTTTTATTTTATTTATTTCTCTTAAGCCGAAATAAATCTTTTGGGTAAAGGGTGGGAAATAAACTAATAAACTCTTGATTTGACAATTAAAATTTACAGAGAATTCCAATATATATTTGCATTATACAAAAGTAAGCACAGATGATTAAAATTCGAACACTCTAACAACAGAATTTCTAACACTATTTCAATCACCTAATGTTAAATAATTATAATTGACTTCTATCACTCACTTCTATTACTATCAACATACTTCGAGATTCCCTCTTTCCTTCAGTGATCAGCCTTTAAAATTGTCAAAATTAACTATACTAGAGATAAAGTCTCTTCCTAATAGTTCTGTATCAGTGTAATTAAAATGTGACAATTTTTAAAATCAACAAACCTCAACACATTAATAGTTGGGTATATAATGGGAGAAGAGGTAATTGGTATGTGGGTTTATATGCTATTTTCAGAAAAAATAAAATTCAACTTCAAATAATAATTATAATCTCATTTATATCTGAGATACGGTAAGTCAGCTTTAGAAATGTCTATTTGGCATTCTTTTCTACTCCTTCCTATCACCCTCCCCCATAAATCAAAGTTAGACATTTACTTACTTGTCAGATCATCTAATAGTTGGCACCTCAAATCAAAATATTCCATACACTGAGATAAAAGCCTAAAAAACAGACACATTTCAATTATTAAAAAGAGGTTGATTTGAAAAAAGCATTTTCCTTATAATAAGTTAATAAAACTGAATGAGATTTTTCCTAAGCATAAAATAACTACTTTTACATTAATTCAACTTCAATATTTTAGCAAGAAGCACACTAATGATTTTACTAATACACAGTATAGGAATAATAGTATAAAGAGAGGAAACTTATTAAATCTATCACATTTTGTATTGACGTATACACTGATTGCATACATAACGCACCGATTACATTCATTCATTCAAAAAATCAACCAATACTTATTGAGCACTATGCTTGGAACTGTTTTAGGGGAACAGTGAACAAAGGAGACAGACAACAAATAAAAAAATACATATATGTGTCAACTGGTGATAATGTGAAGAAGAAAAATAAAGCAGAGTAAGAAAAGAGAGAAAATCATTTTTTTTTTTTTTTTTAAATTTAGGATAACCAATGAAGCTTTCTCTGCAAATATAATAGTGAAAAGCACAGGTTTGAAAGTCAAGCAGACCTTATTTTAATTCTGGCTCCACTCCTTATAGCTGGGTGCCCAGGGACAATTTCAGTTCTTTCAGTTTTCTAATTTCTAAAATGCTTATTAGAGTATTAGAAATAAACATGCACATATATAAACAAACATACATAAAAGGCTCAAGAATGCACTGATGATAACCGCAATTGTTGAACCAAGATTTATGATTCAAAAAATGAGGATGATAAAACCACCAAACTCATTTGAACACTGTGACGATTAAATGATAAATATATGCAAAGAATTCAGTATGCTGTATAGCACACAGCCAGTCCATTGTAACTGCTATTATCATCATTACTATCATTATTAGGGAAAACATATACCAAACTTGGGCATTAAAAACCTAATTTAAAAATGAGAAAAGAACTTGAACAGACATTTCTCCAAAGATATACAAATGGCCAAAAAGTACATGATGAGATACTCGACATCACTAATCATTAGGAAATGCAAATCAAAAACACAATGAGATCTCACTTCACACCCATTAGAATAGTTACTATTAAAAACATACAAATAAAAAGCAAACGGAAACCCATAAGTGTTGGCAAGGATGTAGAGAATATGAACCCCTTATTCATTGCTGGTGGGAATATAAAATAGTACAGCCACCGTGGAAAACAGTATGGTGGTTTTTCAAGAAATCAAACATAAAATTACCACATTATAATTTGAAGCAATTCCACTTCTGAGCATTTACCCAAAAGAACTGAAAGCAGAGACTCAAACTGATATTTGTATATCTATGTTCATAGCTGCATTATTCGTTATAGCCAAAAGGTAAAAACAACCCAAATATCCATCTACAGAAGAATGGCTAAACGAAATATGATATATACACACAAGAAAATATTATTCAGTCTTAAGTAGAAATGAAACCCTGATACATGCTATAACATAGATGAATCTTGAAAACATATACCAAGTGAAATAAGTGAGACACAAAAGGACAAATACTGTATGATTCCACTGATATGAGGTACCTAGAATAGTTAAATCCATAGAGACAGAAAGTAGAATGGTGGTTGCCAGGGGCTGCGGTGAAGGGAGAATGGGGAGTTATTGTTTAGTGGGTATTGTTTAGTTGGGATGATGAAAAAGTTCTGGAAATGGATAGTTGTGATGGCTGCACAATATGTGTATGCAGTTAATGTCAATGAATTACATACTTAAAAATGATTAAAATAGTAAATTTTGTTACGTACATTTTGCCACAGTAAAGAAAAAATTCTAGCAAATCTAAAAAACCCCTACTGTTTAATGATTTATAACTTTTTATATATTATTAAAATTAGCTAGTTGTCTGTCATATGTTACAAATCTATTTAGCTAGTGTGTTAACTGACTTTTGAATTTTTTTTCCACATAGAAAATTTTAATTTTTATGGGGTCAAATTTTATCAATCTCTTATATTTAATGACCTCTTAAATGGGTATAGTTCCAGTTTAAGATTATGAAAAAATTCTGAAGATAAATGGTGAAGACAGTTGCACAACAATGTGAATATACTTAATGTTACCGAACTGTATACTTAAAAATGGTTACCATGTTAAGTTTTGTTATGTATATTTTACTACATTAAAAATATAACCAAATTTGAATGCTTAGGTTTGGACTAGTTCTAACATTTCTTCCCTTCAAGGGCTCCAATTTATAAAACACATACACATGGAAAGTAGGTACAGATTTCACCTATCTTTGTGGCACCTTATAAGTCCCATAGCAAGGGCTCTCAGGGAGCAAGACGTTGGAGAAACTGGCTTAACGTGAGGTCAGTGTGCAATCTCCCATCTCCCAACCTGAGCCTGGACTGGGGTACCCTTGCATGAAGGCTAGCACACCAAGACGAGATGGGGCAGGCAGAATGGATTTACTTAAGTCATTCTATGAGAGGATCACAAGGTTTCTTACATGCCCAGGCACATACAAAACCAAGAACGAAAGCTAGGATACTCCAGCTATGTCCAGGTGTGAACTTATGAAGTATGCTAAGCTGAGAGGGATGTATATGTGGGTTCGAGCAGTGAGACTTTTATACAGGGAACTGAAATAATTTCAGGCTCTCATCAACCAACTGAGCAACTCTTTCTCTCTGGGGTAGGTGGACCAGAGGGGTGGAAGTGGGAGTTGGGGTGATTGAGAGGTAGAAAGCCTGTTATTGTTCTAACTCTCCTGTCCTGAATGGGGAGAACCACTGAAATGACCTCTTTCAGGACACAGATGTTAGAATAGGAAAGGAGAAATCCTTCTGTCATCTCAATAATGCACAGTGGACAATAAGGGAGCAGTATACAAATCATTATTCTCTTTCTGTACCATGTGAGCTTTTTCATCTTTATTTCATACCTCTGATTGACTCCTCTCATAATACTAGTCGGGGACCAGAGAGGCAGCTGAGCTGTGAGAATCACACCTAGGAGAAACTGATTTGGCTTCTGTACATCCGGATGAGATGAAGTATCTGTCTGACTAAGAGTATAGAGTTGATCACAGGCAACACGGCGAATCTGAAATTACAGTATCAGTGGCAGAGGATGTAAATCAACCAATACTGATTTTCCTTTAAAGTATACACTTTAAAGGATACTATAAGGGTATGAGTGTTTCAATTATTACTGGTCAAGGTTACATTGAATAAACTAGGGGTTAATTAGAAAGAAGTGTGGTCTGGGAACTGATTTCCCAAATCTATTCCAATCGATAGATTTATAATATAAATGAAAATTTAAAAACTCTTCAAGTATTTCAAAGTTATTTTAAAGGTCATGTAAGAAGATCAGAATTATAAGAGTTCATGGCTTAAAGTTGGTCTTTCTTGATTTTGACCAGAATATTGATGCGTAATGCCAGTTGCTTTGCCAGCTATAGATGCTGTGACATTTTGCTTGCTATAAACAAACACAAATTCTCTTAACTTTTGGTGGAATCTGGAATAGAAAAGAGGGCAGACAGTCCAAATGGTCACTTTGCTTCAGAGTGGTCTGCCGCCCCTTTGTATGACTCTCTGAGAAGACTACATGTCATTCCTTCTGTACTCCTCATAATGTCACAGGTATTCAAAGAGTTCATGAAAGAACAGGACCAAAGGGTTTTTTTTTTTTTTAAATAAACAATTCTTACCTCAGCACTTGGTGATCCAAGCAGAATATCAATGATAAAATCAGCAACACAGGGCAAGTTATAGAAGGATGCTAATGATAAGAATAAAAAGAATTGGGGGTAGGGGGAAAATTAAGTTAGGAAATGCATTTTAAAAATTTCAAAAATTTTGAATTTCTTAAGCTTAACTATAGCAGAAATTCATGGAATTGAATTCAGAACCTTCAACAATGGCCTCTTGTGTCTGTGAGCCTTTAAGGTGCTCAAGAGCAGGACAATGTGGTGGTCATCTTTGTACCAACACACTTTAGCACAATGCCTCAAATATACCAGTTACAAAACAAATATGTCTCGCCTTGATAAACCATCAATACTTGTGAACTATAAAATATACCCTACCATAAAAAAGCTTGAAGGGAAGTTATAAATTTTTTCACCTTTATTTGAAAATATCTCTAAAATTAAACAATTGTAGGAAAATTTAAGAGCATGGCATATGTTCAAAAGCATTTCATGACATATTTCTCATATATGAACCTTCAAAAGCATTCTTGCTTAAAATAAATTTGGATACTATTTTGATGTGCCATAAATGTCTAACATTTTCTATATGTTTATCTTGATTATCTTACATGATGAATTTAGATGTTATACTAAATACATAATGATCACCGATTCTTCATTAACAGGCAGCCTGAATCAGTAATAACAATGAAGAACAGAGCTCCTATGTGTTAATACAATTTTTAAAAGTGGAGCTATTAAGACTTCATCCCTGAATAAATATTTATTGAGGGCCTACCACTCATTGGGCAGTGTTTAGGTGCTAGAGATTCAGTAGCGAACAAAATGACAAAAGACTCTGTCCCTATGGAGCTTATAGTCTAGTTGCAGAGGGAATGATGACAACAATCACAACAAGTAAATTATGTTGTATGCTATAAGTGATAACTGATATGGCAAAAGATAAGGTGAGGCGTTTAGATAGTGCTGGGGTGACAGAGTGTTGTGATTTCTTTAAAAAGGTGGTCAGAGAATGTCTCGCTAAGAAGGTGACATTAAGCAAAGACTTGTAGGAAATGAGGAAGAGAGAGCCATGTAGGTAGATGTGAGAAAAACATACCAGGAAGAGGGAGCAGCCAGTGCAAGGGCCCTAAGGCAGGAATGTGCCTGGAGTACTAGGGAATAGCAAGGGGGCCAAGGTGGCTAAAGCACAGTGGGTGAGGGGGAGAGCAGAAGGTGAAGGCACAGAGGTATCAAGGGGGTAGATTGTGTCGGTCCTTGAAGGTCTTAGTAAAGATTTGGCTTTTACTCAGTATGAACTGAGAAACCACTGCAAGCTTTTAAACAGAGGAGTAATGTGATCTGACTTACATTTAAGAAGGTCCACTCTGGTTACTGTGTGGAGAATAAACTACAAGGTAGAAGCAGGGAGATTAGTTAGGGGACTACTGCTATAAACCAAGTAAGAGATGATGGTAGATCAGAGGGTGGTACTAAGGGACAGAATGTAGATATAGTTTAGAGGAGGATGTACTGACAGATTAGAATTGGGGCATGAAAAAAAAAAGTGAAGATGACTCCAAAGTTTTTGGCCAGAATAAAGCTGCTTATAATTAAATTGGGAAAACTCTTGGGTGACGTGGGCCAGATCAGTAGTTCAGTTCTGGACATGTTAAGTTTGGAAAATGTATCTGATATCCAAGTGAAGATGTCGGGAGAGTGGTCCAGGCTGTAGATCCAAATTTAGGTGTTACCAGTAAATAGAGGGAATTTAAGGCTGTAAGAGTGAACGAGATCACTGAGAGAATGAGTGTAGACAGAGACAAGATAGTGAGGAGGGGACTGAGCCTTGGGGTGTTCTAAGGTTAAAAGTATGATTAATAATAGCCCTAGTTTGTTAAGGCCAACAATAAAGATAAAAGGGCAAATCTTAAGTATCACCATTTTTAATAGTGGAGTCATTATTATGCTATATATCAGTTTAGGAATTGATATATAATTCTAATTCTACAGTTGATGAACTATAAATCTGGGTTATTTTCATTCCTCAACTAGACAGTAAACTCCTAGGGGCCGGACATACTGCCTTTATAACATCTACTGTGGAACCTTATATATAGAAGGTGCTTAATAAATATTCAAAGTTTAACTACTCTAGTACCATTCTTACCCACTTCGCATGCCAACTTTCCTTCTTCTTCATTTCTATTAATATGACCTTATCTATGAAGGAAAGTAAACAATTCCCAATGGAAACCTGGCCTTTCCCTAAGAGAGATGAATCGCAAGCAAGCCTCCTGCATACCCAGCTGCTGGCTCCGAAGCTGTAGACAGGTGACAAGAAGAGACAAGGCCTCTCCAGCAATCAGTGAGTCTTTGGTGGACACGGACTGCTGTCGTACACAGATGCCTGCATGCAGGGCCACTGGGTCTCCTTCACTTCCAGAGCTGCAATTGCTCCCTGGAAACAGGCAAGTAGAAGATTACTGCAGATCCCATAGGATCAGCAGGATAGTCTAATATTCTTTTAATGTGTTCTAGAATCCTCAAGCGAAATTAAACAGTTCAAAATGACACCTTGGTCTAAGAAACACAAGAGAATGACTTTATTTGACCCCACCTGCTTTGTACTTAAAACACATTTGGAGGCACTTGAAATGTGTTTTATGAGGCAAAACTAACTTCAGGTGAGAGAAGAACAGTACAATTTTGGAGGCATGCTGGACTTTTCCTAGGATATTAAAAATGCTCCTAATCTTGACCAGATGCCCTTACGTGTATGTAAAAATCCTAAAAACTCTGTACATTTACCATTTCTGCACTTTAAGTATGTCATACATTTTAAAACTTTTTTTATTTTTGAGGTATATATACACACAGAGGTTGAGCAGGGAAGCCAAATGAAGCTGAAAAGTGAAGCTATTTATAAAGGCCTAACAAAATAAATGATCAGACCAAGAAAATGCCTTTCCAGGTAGGAATTCTAGATGAATTTTTATTACAGCCACAATGATTGGCCTCACGACATTTTACATTCAGCAAACTACACTCTGATTTGGCTTCCCTCTTACATTCACTCTGATGTGGCTTCCCTCTTACTGCTTACAAATGCTTTTTTCTTCTTATAAGAAGTATAATATACATACAATAATGTGTGCAAATCTTAATGTATAGCTTGATGAATTTTTACTTAACGCTCAAGAGCAAAAGAAAAGCCTTCTTTTATGTGACTCAACAACCTATACATAAATGAGTCTTACAGCTATCTTGCCCAATGTTCTAATTACTTTATCCTTTTAATCAGTACCTGAACTGCTGAGCCTGTTTCGAATTCCAGCAGGAAACAGAGAATTACTCTCTTTAATTGGTTGGCTACTCCCAACGAGGTCGAGTCGTCCTGCAGCTGCAGCCCATGAAAGTCTCATGAAACAAGCCACTGTGGAAGTGAAATCACTTAAGAGAAAAGGTAGTACCAGGACACATTCCTTTGGCTTCTATAGCCTTTTTACTGGTCTCAGTTTTGTGAGATTCTTTTCCCTCCAAGGACATTTTTATGCTTCCACACTGTTCAAAGACTTTTAATATCTCTCTGCTACCTGTAAAACAAAGACTCTGCTTTCCATGCTCTGGCTTTAAATTACCTGCTACCGATTCGGGTTTTACCATTTCCCTTCTTTTCCACATTGCATTTTGGCCTGCATGAACTACCATGTGACCTCCCACAAGGCTTTGGTTTTTTCTTTCCAAATGTGCTCACATCCTCCCTTTTGCTTGAACCAATCTCCTTTTCCTAACTCTCCATATTTATTTCTGTATATCTAATCTCTATCTGTTCTTCAAGGCTAACCTCAAATGCTACCTCCTACATAAAATCATCTATGACAGCCAGAGGTGAGGGTAACTCTTCCACATCTCTGAAGGCCCGCAGACCGTTCTGCCTTTGTAGTTCTCTTTTAACACTTGATATTTTCCTTGAATTGTAGTTATTTCGCACAAAGGGTCTCTTTCTTTCTCACCTAAGTTCCCCGAAGGCGATATTTATGTGAATCACTTTTTCATCTGCGTGGCCCCTCCTCACAACCAGTGCCTTCTAAATAGGAAGTACTTACTGATTCTTGAATACACAAATCACTTACTTGTATTGCAACTCGTGCAGCAGGGATGATTTCCTCAACCCTAATAGAAGACCTATCGGACACCGACAACTGTCGGTAGGATGACTTTTCTGGGGTACCGCATAAGGACATCTGCCTGCTTGTCTGCCGGTTGACATTTCGGAATGGGCGAGAAGAAAGTGCTTCTATGCCATCTTTGGTGAGGTCTTCATCTAATAACGTGGGCATTGTTTGTCCGACAAGTAAAAATCTTAAAAGGAAGTAAAAAGGTAGACTTATTCGAGCTCATATCATGCTATTTAAAATAACAAGATTGTTAAGAAAAGTAAAGTCCAGTATTGCCCTGTGAGATTGATGCAATATATTAACATACCTTGCCAGCTGTAGACAGATGGAATAAACTCCCTGCCTTGTTTCGTAGTCCACTTCTGATGGGATAGAATCCCTCTGCATGACATTCACAACCAAACTTCAAAAAAGAGAAAAGAAAAAGAGCAGAATTAAAGACTTCGATCTCTTTCATAGGAAAAAATTTTAAACTAAATTGCTAATAAATGTTATCAATATTAAAATTTATACAAATCTTTACATATAAATGCACCATACATATCTTTATCTCGGTGACTTCCTATGATACCTATAACCTTCCTGACTGACTCCTTGCTTATTAGCCAGAAAAAAAAGGTACCCAAATACAGTGGATAGTTCTCCTTATAACTGGTGTGAGTTCAATGATCTTGGTACTAGTAGAACGATCAATTCAAATATATATATCCAGAATTGGCGTATTCAATAAAGCTTGTTTTTCACAGCCAGTACAATCTATATTACTACAAAAGCTTCCCAACTGTTCTTCCTGCTTCCACTCTTGATGTTCTACCTCTAAAATCTAGTATCAAGAGATCAACCAGAGTGATCCTTTTAAAATGTAAGTCAGATTATGGCATTCCACCTCTGCACAGAATTTTCCAATGGCTTCCTATTCCCTACAGAGAAAAAAGGCAGTCTTCACAGGAGCCTGTAATATCCTGCATACCCCGAACCTCTAGGATGTCTGTAACCTCATGTTTCCCTCCGCTGCCTCCCTCACTCTGTCCCAAACACATGGCCTCCTGATGCAGACACCAAGTTGGTCCCACAGGAGCAGTGGCTGCTCCCAGGAACATCTTTCCCCAGGCATCTCAAGGTCTTACGCCCCCCACCTCCTTCAGGTCTCTGTAAAATGTCACCCTGTCAGTGAAGCTTTCCCTGACCATCCTACTGAAAATGACGACCCTCTTCATCCCTTCATCTTCTTTTTCTTACAGCTCTTATCACCACCTGACATACATTTTTACCTTTACTTCTTCCTTTATTGTCTGTCTCCCCACCGTCTAGACAATAAACCTCACAAAGATACAGGTTTTTGTCTAATCTATTCACTGCTCTGTTTCCAGCACTTAGAACAATGCCTGGCATGTAAATTAACTGACACATAAAAAGAAGCCAGAAGTAAAATCCCTTTATTACCGCAGCTCTATAATTGGCTAAGCTGAAATGAGTTGTACAAAAGAACATCTCTACAAATGTTGAACAAAGAATAAATCTATATGTGCATTAGGCCTTCCTTCCACATGCTTGGGAATTCCTTTAACTCCATCTTTCTATTTCTCATCCCCTTTATCTTTTCATGGTCTCACCCAACTTCTCTTCCCCTCAAGGCCTCCAAACAGGAATTCCTTAAAATATCCTCTACTCAAACTTCATGCTGGTTTTCTCTCCTAGAGGAAATGGCATGACTACTTCTTTCTAGAGCAAATCTCCTTTCAACAGCAGTAGAACTCAGCCCCATTGGTTGATCATCCCTTTTATTTTTATTCTTTTCTTCTTCATCGGCCCCTTTTAGTGAGCCTACAAAGAGAATCAAGTCTTCTACAGGTTAAAATCAAAGCAGAAAAGCAAACTTTTCCCTCAGTTACTCTTTCCATCAAAGTACTGTCACCCCCACCCCCTTTTTTTTCACTCATTGTAAAGCAAAGACTTCCACTTACTGATTCTACTTCCCATTCTTATACTTGCCACTCAACTCTGCCAGCTGATTATGCCCTAATGGCTGTACTTACACAGTGATGCTTCTCTCCCAAATCTCTAATGCCATTCTCCACTTCTCTTGAGAGCATCATATCTACACAATCCACTTCACATGACTCACAGGGACTTCGTATGCAAATTCATTTCTCTTGACTTCCTCTGTTCCCTCCATCTCCTTCCATGTTTATTCTCCATGAGGGTGAAGAGACATCATTTACCCACTCTCCCAAGCTAGAAATCATAGGGCCATTTTATAACTGTTCCTATCCTATACTTAGGCACAAAGACTTGCCTATTTTATCTCATAAATGTCATTCTGCCACTGCCCTAAATTTGAAACCTGTCATCTCTTCTCTAGACCACTGTTATAGCTCTTAACAGTTCTCCCTGCCTCCGGTCTCTCCCACTTCTATTCTTCTCCACTGCAGCCGAGCTAATTCCTGGCTTAGAAACCTCCTGTTTTTCCATCATCTACAAGATAACGCTGAAATTCCTAGTGTGACCCTTCCTTACAGATTTCTCTCCTTTATCTTTTGCTATAGCTATAGGCAACTGTAGTTCCCAAGAGAGGCCATGCACCTTCTTGCTTCATTCATCTGCATCCCCACCCTAATCTCTGGCTTAGAGTGCCCTTTCCCTCCTAATTTACCTAGAGAATGACTACTCATTCCTCAAGTCCCAGCTCAAATGTCACTTTCTGTGAAGCACTTCCTAATCTTATGACCCCGACCAAATTTAATTATTTTAACCACTACTTTCTCCCCTAACCTCCACTTCTCCAAAGCACTATTTATAAGTCTCTGTTTTCATACTTACAATAACTTCGTTATTCTTTGTTAAATTGTAAGCCTCTCATTGGCAGGGATAACACCTAATTTATCTTTGCATCCTCAGAACGAATGCCTTGAACAACATGGACTACTGGGAATCAAATTCACTGTATTGTCAAATGATGTGGGAGTCAAGAGAAATAGATCCAGCCTCCCCTCCTCTACTCTTCCTGAGAACTACTCTCACTACCAGAAAGGCAAGAGACATGCTTCTCTAAGTTTCCCAAATAATCAAAAGTCATAAAATGAATTAAAATATTCCAAAGACTTAAAGAGCATTCTTTCTTATTACAAGTCTCATAATGCTTCAAGCAATTTCTTGTACGAATAAGCAAGGCTTGGCAGAGAAGTTAATTAAAATATACTCATTTTCTGCAATTCATGTAACATTATATTGAAACTCTCACCTCAAACCTCCTGCTTTGAGGAAATTCTCACAGAAGGACTTTGCACAATTTCTTGCCATGTCATCATCAGCTGTTGGCATAAGTTTGGAGCTCAGAACCTTGGAAACAGATAAGCACAATTAATCATTCCAACATTTCCAGCAGAAATTACTCTTTTACTAAGTAAAACAATCAACTAGAGTCAGAATCTCTTTAAATGCTGCATGCTGGCTTTCTCCCCAGAAGTATGAGGCTGAAGTTTCACAATTAAAATAATTACACTTTCCGAATTCTAGTTACTTAGCAAGAAAAGTTTTCTGTTTTGAAGAAAGCTAATGTGTTCTTCTTTTCATGAAACCAGCAAACATGAATGTCTCAGATTCTCAGGTTTAGATAAGAGCAGATACATTATGTGATATGCTAGATATGTTTTTGAAAAAGTATATAAACTAACATTTATAAAACAGTCTATTTACTAAAAATGCTAAATGAGCTCCCTAGTAATGATTCTAACTTCTATTTGTTGAGCATCTACAATGCACTAGGCATAAGATGAGGTACTGAACATACATTCTCTCTTCATCTCACTATGCCTGGAGTATATATTGTACTTTACAAGTAAAGACTGTGACTCAAGAGGTTTAGTGACCTCCCTTCCAAGGTCACGTGGTTAGAATTCAAATCCAGATGTGTCTCACTCTAATATCCATGCCCCCTTTACAACACTGCAATGCCTACCTAAAGGAAAGCTTAACTGAATATTTTGGTATGGCAGAAAATTACTTCACATAAATAATTAAACTATAGTAGGAGAACCTATAAATCTAGTTCATGTTCTGGTTTTACATCCGAAGAGCTGACAGATCTTGGGCATGGAAGTTTCCCTTTTGCTTCAGTCTTATCAGCTAAATCAGGATAATAATTACCTTTACCAGAAAACTGTTTGGATTAAATGAGATAACAAAAGCTTAAGATGCTTAATATTAGCACTGGCACAAAACAAGTACTCCGGAAAGAATTGCTTATTTAGTTGTTATGATTTAAAATTAAAAAAAAAAAAAAAAGAAAAAAAAGACTCATTGCCTCAATTTTCCTAAGGTTTTAAACTAGATGTAATTAATGATCCTTTTCTATTCTAAAAAAATCTGTGAACCTATGGGGTTTTATAAGCTTAGATTTTTAATTTTTTTTTTTTTTTTTAAAAGATGCATTCTTCCTAAGTTGCTTTTTGGGAAACAGGTTTGTCAGCCTCAGATTACGAGCATTACATGGGGAAAAGGGAACCCTCTGTAATTCTAATCCTTCCTGAGTGTTGACAGCTACATGCACACACTCCCAATGCTTAATGGACAACAATTTAGTTAAGATGGAACGTTTCTTCCAAGGAATAGGTACTTGGAATATATGCTTTGAAGTTTCCTAGTAGGCAAACATAAGTCAAAGATCAAAATGCAGTAACAGTAAAAATAAGTGTATTTCAGTGTTAGGTTTTCCAAATGTTTTGTGTGGTCTAAAGCAAAAAACAACCTACCAAAGTTAACGGAAGTCTTAAAATTGTACTGGAGGTATTTCACTAAGTCCTAAGATAATGCAATCTGAGTAGCTGATGACAAGCTAGATCCATTGTTGGATCATTTCTGGTTTTCTAGGTATTTTCAAGTGTAGGTGTTAAGATTTACATCTTAACTTTTTTTTGAGACAATCATTCAAAAGCAAATGAGAAATCTGGCAGCAATGGAAGGTTCAAAATGTATAAGCTTATACTGGCTAAAAATTTCTAGGTAATTTTGTTTTGGGATACTGAATATATTTTAAATGTCTATATTAAACAAGGACATACTTTATTTTAAAAATATTTGCTACTTTTGAATCCAACGCTTCTTTTGATAAGAACAATTATTTTAAGGCAAATGTGAAATGTTATCACAGCTTGATCATATAAGCAACAAGTAGAGCATAAAAACGAATGAATTATATTCTCCAAATTAGATTGTCAGGAAATAAAATTTGGAAAAAATGCCCAAGCAAGTACCTTTTAGCAATTATGACCTTTATTATGACTCCAAATCTAGTCAAGATAAATGACAATTTGATAGTTAAGGCTGCTTGGGCATTGATCTAGATTCTTTAATAAATAACTACGTACAGATAACTTCTTAGGTCAAAGCAAAATCTTCCAGTGTTTTATTTTCTCCAGACCTAATGTGGTACAAGAGTCTGACCCCTGACCCTCTAAGACCAAGACTGTTTCTCCCTGGTCAATCTCCCACATTGCTTTGATAATACTTTGCTTTCAAGACTTAGTATATCCACCTTTCTCTATGTCTCACTCATAAAACAGTGGAGCAAATTATCTTGTCTTTTCAACTTTGACCCTTTAACTACCACAGTAATTATAGACAGTAAACAATTAGTAAATGTTTACTAATTAAATCTTCTAGTTTAAAGCTACTTTGGGGGAGGAGAATAAAAATATTTTTTTTTGCTTATATTCTTCCAATGGCTTTAACCTTGAAATTATGTTAACATACCTCCTGACAAATCCTCATAAAACTTAATTAATGTCAACAAATTACAATAGCTTAAAAAAAATTAAGATGCATTTAATTAATAAGAAGGCCCAGGATTAATAAATGATATTATATGTACTTGCAAAACTTCCAGAGGGAGACAATGACACATTTTAATAGATAAGTCTTCCTAATTATCTATTTAGATGATATTTTGCAAGTATAACAATGTACATAGGTATTAATGGGAAAAAACTGAGTATTTACAAAGGCAAAAACAAAAAATTTCAGTTTATATTCTATTTTATACTTTTTTTGAAACTAATTTTTAACAGATCAAACCTGTTTATTTCTGTTATCTGAAAGCATGATTCTGCAAACCAAAACAAAATGAAATTAGGTTTCTTACTTCTAAGTTATAGAGCACTCTGAAGGTAGACATTCCTGGAGCAAAAGATCGAAACAGACTTTCTAAAATTGAACTGGCACTTGGCTGATGCTGTTGCTTTGAAGAGAGTGATGGAGATTTTGAAGACTGAGAACTTGATTCAGACAGCAATGTTTTCTAAGTTTAAAAGAATGAAAAAAAATATATACCTCAAAGCACAAATTAAAGAGAAACATATAGCTGTAGATAGTCTAATATTCTTTTCCCCTTTAATGTAAGCCACACCAATGGAATTTTCTAAAAATTAATCTCATAAAACCACATCATTCTGTAATTAACAAAACTTCCAACTCCATCATACAAACTGTAAATGCTCAATAGCATTATAATCCTACATGAATGACTTTGAGAATGTATTCTAAGCAACACTAGCAGGAAGATCATCTTAATTTGTTTCTATATTTTCAAAATCTATAGTTCTAAATACTGATAATGAAATTATAAAACTGTGGAAGTGGTAGTTTTGAGAATGTTTTGAACTAGTAGTGATATATTTTATAATTACATTAGTTCTCTTCTCCCTCAAATTAACATATAAGCCATATATGACAAGACTGAGCTGATCAAAACTTCAACCACTGAAATATAAAATTCATAACTTAATTCTAACAACTTTGTTCTAAATTAATTTATTCTGAGAACATAAGCACCGTTATTGATAAAACACAATTTCAATACATACATGAATATCCTAAACAATACCCTAAAAATTAAATAAAATGAATTTTAAATATAAACAGTGAAAAAAATTAAAAAATAATCCATTTATGTAAGCAACTTAAAAACATGCAACAATCACAATCAGAGGGGCATCATGACAGAAGAATTGGAACTAGAGTCTTATCTTGGACCAGGCACTTTATCTCCCTGGGCTTTGGTTTCCTAACACATAACATGAAGGAGGTAGAAGTAGAAGATATTAAATGCTCTTCTAGTTTTGAAATTTGATACCATTTTTGACTCTAGATATTTTAAAAGCCAACATGAAGTTCTGATTTCCATTTACAGAAAAGGTATTTTTCAAGAGAAGAAAAATTATTATGGGAAAGATGATATCAAATGACCTGAATGTGATTTTATATTGATATAAAATTCCATGCCAGTTAAATAATTATCTAAGATACTCATACCTTTCTTCCTAAAGAATCAAGTTGATCAAGGGCTTCTTGAATGGCTGGATCAGTGGGTATCAAGAGCAGAAGCTTTCGTACTCGTAGAGTTATCCTGAAATTATTCAAATTTAATTTTTTTTCATAGAAGCCACAGTTTCAATAACAGTCATTTAGTATAAGACATAAAGTAAAATAAAGTTCAGGTGAAAAGTTACTTGGTTCCCTAATCTTAATAACTTTTTCTTTTTCAAGCTTTATAAATATTTATATTTACCTTGGCTCCTCTAGATTGGCAAGTTGGTAAAGCATGTCAAATACATTACATACAAGCGCCATCACAACACCAGGAAGGGATTTTTCCTTCAGGATATAAAAAGCAAAATATAAATACAAATTTACAAAAGATTTTCTTTTTAAAATCAAACATACCAACGATAAAAATACCAGTTTCAAAATACTGGTCACTATAAAACTTGAGAGAGTAGTGCTCATCTGCTCTGAAGAATACATAGGAAAAAGAGCGAGGGATCTTGCACCTTCTAGTGTGCTTATTACTTGGGCTCTCTTCTCCTATCCACCTAACAGTGAGGGGGCTAAGGCACCAAAAGGCAGGCAGAAGAAGATAGGTAAGACAAAGGGCAGGTGTAATTATTAGAATGTCGAGTGGGCACCATGGAAAGCTGACCAGAGCTCGTCAGGTGCAAACAAGGCAACGAGTGACTTAAAAGCAAAATTAGAGTAGTATATATATGTATATACACTCATACGCAATACATAGATATATATATATGTAACTTAAGTTGCGAATAAGAAGTTACCCTATTTTTTTCTAAAGGTGAGAAAAGAAAACATGGATATGGCTACACAGAAGTGATTCAGATGTGATTAAAGTGCTATTTTATGGTTATTAAAGTGCTATTTTATGGTTATAAAGAATAAGACATCACTATAGAATGTATTTATATAAGGAGGTTTAATAAATTCAGGATAAATATGAAATAGGGTAAAAATGTTAAAGATGCTATATACCTTGGTTCTATTGCCAATTAACTGTCATAATACCACTCTGAATGGGATTTCTTTCTTAAATTCTTGCTACATATCAGTACTGTATAGTTATTAAAGAAACCCACAATACTACTACTAACCCTGAAGAATTCTTTGACACCTATATAGCAAGGTTACTCTAAGTGAAAAAGAAAGACACAGTCACACAAAGATCTGAAAGCCAAGTGAAGAAAATATTTCAAGGGAAGTGATCACATGTATCAACTGTGCTGAAATGTCAAGATGAGGACTGAGAGGTAGAAATGATAGGTAACCCTGAAAGGGGTCTGAAAAGAGAGTTTTGACAATTCTTTCAAGGAGCTTTGCTGATGTGGAAAGGAGAGAAGGGGGCAGGAACTGAAGGTGGAATTGGGGTGAAGAGAGGGCTTATTTTTAAGATGACAGAAATAACACAGCATGTGTAAACTCTAATGGAAATGACTGCGTAGGGGAAGAATCAATTAAACAATCAAGAGAGATGTGCGAGAGGAGCAGCAAGCAGCGGCCAGACAGAGTGATTTGGGGACTCGAGATTCTATGGCTCAGAAGATTGATAAACTCTGTATCTTTTCCTTGACTGAAACTCATCGTTTCTCAGTGACACAGTTCTGAAAAGTCAAGATACGTCTGAGAGAAAAGGACATAATCACCCAAATCTATATGGCCAAAGGCACGAAGATATTAAATTCTAGTTTTAAAACTGAAAGTTATCACTCAATACCTGTTCCATGGCATATGATGAACTAAAAACCCCACTGCTGCTGCTGCTGGAGCTGGTAGAAGAATCGGCTGAGCTCCCAGATGGGGTCCCACTGCCAGAAGTCTTCACTGTGAGGATTTGTTCATCAGAAAAGCCCAGTTGGTGCAGTAGTTTTTGATCTTTATTCACTGTTAGCTGCAAAAAGTGATTTCTTAATTATTGAGAAGGAAAGGAAAAAGTAGTATACTCTCAGGTTAATGTGCCGTAAACTTTTTATTTAAACCTACCAAACTATCATTTGTAAATATTTGTATATTATCCACGGGGCAGCACAACTGCTTGGCTATCTTCCACCGGACACTCCCTATGGTTTCATTACTGTGAGCCTGTAAAATAAATTAAACAATGAATAATTTGTTTACTCATCCATTTAAAGAACTGTTAAAAAAATAAATAATTGTTAGTGAGCATCTGCTGTATAGTGGGCATTGCTCTAGAAGCTGCAAACGCAGCAAAACCAAAGACAAGAATCCCTGCCCTTGTGAGGTTTCCCTTCTGCTCTAAGTAAATGTTCTATTCCCAATTTCAATTCCTCATCATGCATGGAATAAAATCTCAAATCCTTCCATTGCAGTTCTTCCATTTTTTCCTTATCTCACTGTCACACCAGCTACATTGCTTGTCATGAACAAGCCAACAAAATTCCTACTTCAGGGCCTTTGTACCTGCTGCCTCCTTTGTATCTTAATCCCTGTCCGTCTTCATCAAAAATGGCATTTCATATATATTCATTACTCTCCACCAACCTATCCTGTTTTATTCTTATTTATTCTTTATAATACTCATCACCATCTGATATCATATTATATATTTATATGTGTCTTTACTTTGGTTTTGCTTTATACTCCATTAATTGCTTTTCACTTCAGATCTTTATGCTACATTTGTTTACCAAACAGCTTTTAGAATAGTCACCCATGCAGATATCTTAATTGACGTGTTTTTATAAAAATAACAAGACAACATGAATATGGCTACAGAGCTTAATGTAAACCTACCTCTACAGTAAATGTATCTTTGGTAGACTCATAGGTAACATTAAGAGTTAAAAGATGTCCATGAAATGAGGCACCATGAGGTAGAATAGTTCGTGGAACGGAGTAAAAGTCCTTGAAAAAGATAAGTCAAACAAATCAGGTATAGAGTGTCACTGTTAAACATCTCAAAAATACATACCTAACACATTGAGTCTATAAAAAGATGATTCAGTTGCTTTAAAGAGAAGCTTACCTCTATAGTGATAACATAGCGTTCTGCCAAAAGTAGCAATCTCTCAATTATTACAAGTTTAGTGGATCTGTGGATTAAAAAAAAAATTTTTTTAAACATATTTGAAATGAATTGCTGATTTGAACTCAATTTCAGTCTGTTTCAACAAAAATAATAATCACAGCACTCACTGGTCAAATACTGAAATTTGCAGACTAAACTTCCCTTTCACACCAGGGGGAGGTAATTCAATCAAGTCACAGCTGTAGTGCACAGATGGAATAAGGGAGGAGAAGCCTGCCCCTCTCCACATTTCCTTTCCTGCTCTTTTCTTTCTTTTTCTTTTTAAAATAGTTGTTCCATAAATAGAGGACCTAGGTCTCCTGGCCTATTTGTCCATCAATCCACCAAGAATGAGCAATCAGTGAGTCTGGCTTTCATTATCTTACGACAAAGATATGCCATATAATTCTGTAAACACGTGGAATCTGTCAAAATTCTAAATTGCCTGAAAATTAGACAACAAATGCAAACTAGGAAGTATTCCAAAAATAAGAGTTGCTATTTGTTTTAATTAGGTTAAGAAAGGGGAAGAAGAGAAGGACAAATAATTGTTTATCTGGTTTAAGTGAACCTTCTTATATACTTAAAACTTACAATGTAAGAATCTATTACCCTAAAGCTTTTCAAAGTACTTAAAAAATCAACACACATCAGGAGATGGAACCATCTCTGGAACAGGAAACACACAGCAAGGGAGTGTGGAGCTCTAAGACTCTAAAAATGAGACCTGAGGTATCTGTTGGTCAGACTTATGAAATCTTACTTATCATTTGAAATACAGCTGGGTTTTGCATCTACGGATTCAATCAACTGTGGATCAAAAATATTTTGGGGGAAAAAAAGTCCCTGAACGTTCCAAAAAGCAAAATTTGAATTTGCCATGTGCCAAGCACTATACTGAATCTACTCAAATGAAGTGATGTGTAGGCATGCCCTGCTGCAGCCTGTGTGCAAATATAGGTTTATGCAAACACTATGCCATTTTACATAAAGGACTCGAGCATTCTTGCATTTTGGTATCCACAGGTGTGTATCTGTGGGTGTCCTGGAACCACTCCCCCTGGGATACCAAGGGATGACGGTAATAGGATTCTGACATCCAACAGCTTATATAGTCACAGTTCTATACTTTATTAATGAGGATACTACACGTGTTAACATCGAGAGATGAAAATCCAAATGCCTTTAAACATTTGGTATTCTGGAAAGTCTAGGTGATTCATTTCAAATAAGTATATTTCTAAAACTGAAAAGAGGTATTACCATTTTCTAACAATTGCTCTGGTATGCTGATTAGCAGTATCGGAAATTTCACTTTAAAAAGAACTGGATAAACATGTTTTAATAGTTTTATTAAATACATTTAACAGAGTTCTAAATTCTTTCAGTCTATGGGCAGGAACCAGAATTTGAAATTCAGATGGAAAATCTTTAAGAAACATCTAAGTGGCATAAGTGAATTGTTGAGTGTACTATTTTAATTATACCTCGGTAATAAATTAAACCACAGACAGCATTGCAAAATACTGTAGAAAGAATAATTCCTCCTTCATAAGTTGGAACAATTAATGTCACTGAAAAGTTCTTTCAAAACTAGTAAAATAAGATAGAAAAAAATGTCCTGGTTTAAATACAACTTTGACATTACACATTCTTATTAACTCTGTTTAGAGTTTATAATAAGAATATTTAAAAACTATGTGGTTTTGCTCTGTATTCAAGTATGAAATGATTCATATAAAAAGCACTTAGTAAAAAGAAAAAAACAAAAAGCACACTTATTTAAAGTAGAAGTTTGGAAATCTCAATCCAATAGTTCATTAATGCAGATAAATGAATCATTAAGAACCTAGGTCATAGAGATAAACTACGTCTTATAAACATGTAATTAGGAATTCCTTATATACATTCTTAATAAAAGTTTATTTAAAATATACTTTCAAGAATATGGGAATGCAAAAGTCATGCTAGTGTTCTTACCATTAGTTCAATCTATAATCATTTTCTGTCATTTTAAGAGGTTCTAAAGGGTTGCGTTTTACTGGCTTCTTTCATATTAATAAAGTATCACTAAACAGTACTTAACTCATTTTAAAAAAGAAGATAAATAAGAATGTGAACAAGGATATTGCCCTGATTCATTTTCTAAAGGGAGGCTTTAAGAAGAAAAGGAACATCCCCAACTATAAATAAAACACATACATATATACACACACACATACAGTCACGCCAGTTGAAAAAGACTATGACCACCCATCGCTAGAGGGAGGCAGAGTGGGGTGCAGAGAGTGAGCAGAGAGTGAGCTCTTCTCTGAGCACCTGCCAAGATTTCCTGGGCATCATTGATTTGAGGTTGTTTATCAGTAATGAAAGGCTCATAAAACAGTACAAAAGTTTTAGTTACTTCAATCTGATGTTTCTAACTACTGATCTATTATTCTCTTTATTTATCAAAGAGCTACAGCAAATATTGAAGTCAGATTTCACTGATAAGCAAAAACACTAAACACAGCAATGCTGATTAAGAGACAATGTCAGTTCAAAGTTTTAACACAAATATTTGGTGATAAAGTTCTTATTAAAATTATTTTGAAAAATAATTTTAAGTAATTATTTTAACTATGATTATAATGTATAATTTTAATAATCATCATCTTCTACTTCATTTTGCTTATGCTGTTAATGCCCTGGATTTGACTATTCAAGGAGGAAATTATAAGATGTCTAAGCAAGCAAATATTTCAAATGAAAAAAAATTACTCTTCATACAATACATATATCTTTGTTCCACCAAAATAGAGAAGGTTATTCATTATACAATGTAAAAGTAAAATGAATCAGAAAAACAACAAAACTTGTTTACTAGGTAGAGGGGTAGGAGCAGAGTAGTACTTGGTTATGAAGATGACCTACAAATCTTGCAAAAGTTATGAAATAAAATGAGGAAATAAACAATTCAGAGATCTCCATAGAAAAAAACGATGTCAATTATTTTTTTAAACTGACATTTATTCACACATTGTGTATTTGTTATAACTTCTGCAATCGCTTACCTATATGGAGACTGAACTGATGTTGCTACAGTTGGCATGGCAGTTGCTGTAAGCATTTTTGTTGCTCTGGTCACAGCATGTGTTAGAGTAGGGCCACCAAGTGCTGAACTGGCTGCCTATGAAATAAGAAATAATCATTGTATATCAGGGCTTCTCAACGTCAGCTCTATTGACATTTTGGACTGGAAACTTTTTGTTATGGAGAACTGTCCTGGGCGTTGTTGGATGTTAACAGCATCCCTGACCTCTCTGCTCATAACCTACCTACCAGTAGGTGCCAATAGGACTCCTCTAACTGTGATATCCTAAAAGGTCTCCAGTCATTGCCAAATAATCTGTGGGAAGATAAATAACCTCCAGTTGAGTACTACTATTATACATATGTTAACATTTACATGGTACCTCATTTAGGTGTACCTGAATATTTTAAATGTTTTTTTTTATGACGACTTATTTGGATAGACGTCACGACTTGGGAAATCCTATACAGATTCTAGCATATATTCATCATCAAAATGTTTTTGACATATTGATAATTGAGGCAGTAGTATTTTATGTTTTTAGAATACTCTTTATTAGGTATAAAACAAGTAAGCACAAATTAAGAAAGAAAATGAATGTTTAATGCTTTAACCATCATGCTAGAAATAAGGCATTGTAAATATACGTAAGATAGTATTACACAGAAGGCTTCTAATGGCCAACCAATACCACCTACTACTGAGTGTCTTGCTATGGTATTCAATAGCATTTACAATATAAAGGTAAAACATACAGAAGTATAGGACAAGAAGCAAATGCCTGTTTAAAATTCCTGGACCAAAAAATAAAAAGGATAAAAAGAATCTATTGGAAATGAAGAATGTAGAGTAGACCTATTTTCTGAATACAGTACCTAAACCCCTGAGGCGGGGGTGGGGTGCGAGGGGTGGCGTAAAGCAGGAAAGAGGGGTGGTGTAGGGAGAAGGAACAATCTTCTATGAAGTATACTTCCATACTGGGGACATCGAAGCAAATATCTGTTCCTTATGTTACAATGTGGCACTGTTCAAAAATTCTTCAATGGGATCCAGCCACAAATATCAACATTATATATGATCTCAAAATGTAAAATTATAAAAGGAAAAAAATAAGGCATTTATTTCAAAAACAGGTTAAATAAAATTTGCTACTCACTTCTAATCTTGTGTAGCAATCAGCAATGAATTTCTTATGTAATGATACAGAATCCTAAAAGTAAGAGGCATATGGAAATTAAAATTAGTCCGGCATTTAGCTGTAATCATTAAGGACAAAAACATCAAAATAAAGAAGCCTATTTTTAGGCATGCCAACTTATAAACAAAAATATGTATAATTTTCTGCTCTTCTGTATATAATTTTCTTCCCTTGGATACCCACCTTTTTTAACCTAGGATTTAGATTAATGTAACTATAGTTTATGATCAACTGAATAGCTTCATTTGCAATTTCTTCATCAGGTGATTCCATGGCTATTTTCCAAATGAAATCCATTCCTATCAATTCCAGCTTTTCTACATACTGTTAAAAGAAAAAAGCATTATATAGCACACCAATTATTTTGTTACAATTTAAGTTTACACCTCTTTAGTTCAAAATTAAGGCCGCAAAAACCAAGCTATGTGAGAAGATATATTGTACCAATATGGAACTTTAAAACAACAACAAAAAAAAACGACCCACAGAAACAATGGACAGCATCCAAGGGAACCAGGATAGATAAGGAGATTTTTCTCCAGACACCTTTATACTAAACTAGACATCTACCCAGATGAGGTACTGATGCAGAAATAGCAGTGGAGTGAGATGGGCACCATTTCAGGAACTCTTCTTCAAAAAGAAATGAGTCAAGCTAGAAGTAGTTAGTAATCGTTGGGGCTCATCGGTCTTCCCAAGGGCTTAAAAGATCTTGTAAAAATTCTTACCACCAGGAAGCCAGGTCATAAATGAAACACTCTTGGGAAAAAAAAAAGTTATTTTTTTGTCTTTCTTTCTAAAGGTGCATATGTAAATATAAACATCAGCTGTAAACATTCTATAGCTCATTTTCCTGCTTGTCTGTTCTTAAAATTTTCTCCCCAAAACTCTGACACTATGATTCCAAAATTGAACATTTTGTTACTTTTTTAGGAACGTGAAGATTGACAGATCTGAGGAGTTGGTAGCTTGGATGGAACTATCTTACTCCACATTCAGCTAGCCACAGGAGGCTGTAAGCTGTTCCAGATCAGTAAGAAACAAAGAGAGATTTGAGAAGTTAGATGTGTTGAAAAGGGAAGCTGTTTTAGAAAACAACAGGCAAGGGATTACTCACGCTTTAAAAAAAAAAATCATGTTTAATCTCAATTACAGCATGCTTTTTGCTGAATATCAAGTTTTACTGGATTATCTAAATTATCTAGATTTGAAAATGATGTACTTACCAACTGAGCTCCTTGTCTTTTCAATCGATGATCGCAGAGATTCACATTTTCAAAAAAGGTCTTAAATAAGTTAAAACCTAAAATTATAGAATGTCAGATAAATTCATGCATTTTAGATCAATGAAAAGATTCAAAGCATATCAAAAAGTAAAACTATAAAACATTTAAGACAAAACATAAGCACAAATCTTTAAGACCTTGGATTAGGGAATGGTTTCTTAGATATGGTGCCAAAAGTACAGCAGCAAAAGAAAAAATAGATAAACTGGACTGTATCAAATTAAAAACTTTTTTGCTTCGATAAACTGGACTGTATCAAATTAAAAACTTTTTTGCTTCAAAGGACTATTAAGAAAGGGAAAAGACAACCCATAGGATGGGACAAAATATTTGCAAATCATATATCCGATAAGGAGCTAGTATTCATAATATATAAAGAATTCAACAGTGCAACAATAAAAAGACAAAATAACCTAATTAAAAAATAGGCAAAAGATTTTAATAGGTAGTTCCCCAAAGAAGATATACAAATGGCTGATAAGCATAATATCATTAGTCTTCAGGGAAAAGCAGATCAATACCACATGATACTACTTCATACCTACTAGGATGGCTAAAACAAAAATGATAGACAATAGCTAGTAGTGGTTAGGATCAGGAGAAACTGGAACCCTCATACATTGCTGATGGCATTTAAAATACTGCAGCCACGTTGCACTATTTGGCAGTTCCTCAAATGTTAATTATGATATAGCAATTCCACTCCTGGGTATATGCTCAAGAGGAATGAAAACCTGTGTTCACACAAAAACTTGTACAAGAAGTTTATAAAAGTATGATTAACACTGGCCAAAAAGTGGTAACAATCCAAATGTCTATCAATTGATGAATGGATAAACAAATTGTGGTATATCCTTACAATGGAATATTATTCAGCCTAAATGAAATGAAGTACGTGATACATGCTACAACCTGGGTGAACCTTGAAAACATTATGCCTCAGGATAATGAAAAAAGCCAGATACGAAAGGCAACATATTATATAATTTCATTTATATGAAATGCTCGAATTAGGCTAATCTGTAAAGACAGAATATAGATTAGAGACTGGGGGTAGGGGTGGATGGGAGTGACTGCTAATGGGTACAGGATTTCCTTTTGAGATGAAATGTTTTGTGATTAGAAAGTGGTGAAGGTTACACAACTTTGTGACTATACTAAAGGCCAATGATTGTAAAAAGTGAATTTTATGGTATCTGAATTATATTTCAATAAAAAATTTCAATGAAAAGAAACACCTACAAAGAAGATTTCTATACTTTGACAAATTTTTATCTTAAATGAATCCTTTTTGAACTAAGTAACTTCATGAGAAGATAGTTTGCCAATTTGAGTTATCAGGCCGTAAAATTAAAAAATTAATTATAAGATACCATTTATATAGAAAGGAATTTATCTGTGTATATAAACAGATATATATTTATGTCTTTACATGCACAAGGAAAAGTCCAGAAGAAATTCCAAACTATCTGGTTGTTTCTGAGAAGTTGGCTTAGCAGGGAAGAATAAAAATTTTCGAAGAACTAAAAACAATGATTTTACATTTGTCCTACCATTCATAGTGATTTCATATGATTCCAATTTAAGAATTTTCTCCTTGAAAAGTTGCTGTTGAACATCACTCTCAAGATCGTGCTGCCCTTTTGTAAACCATTCAAAACACATCTGTGGATCAAGACAAATAGCATCCTTTAACTAAAATCCATTTCAGAAAAATACTTCCAAATTGGGACAGTAAAGGTAAATTATTTTTTAATTCTTCAAAAATTTATATTGCTAAAATACCACTCAAAACTGAAATGCTTAGAACTCTAGACTAAATAAAACAGTAAGTTACTACCAAACTTTCCTACAGATAATGAAAACATATATTTGTATTTTTCTTTGAATTTCATACTTGAGTATTTTCACGAAAATTTATTAATAAGCCTTACTTATGTGTCAGGTACTGTTACAAATTTAGTCCTTTCAACAATCCTATGAAATAGTTACTATTATCCTATAAAATGAGAGGAGGAAACAGTGTTTCACTGTTAGAAAACGTCAAAACAGGTGTTGTGCCCCTGGTTTAATCTATTTTCAGCTGTTTAATTATAGCTCTAAAAATCTGTCAAGGCATTCATTCTCCTTTGGTGTTTTTGGGGTATAATATCATACAGAACTCAGTTTTCTCTTGGTAAATTAAAATTAGTTTCATGTAATGGGAAAAACACTAAAAGATATACTGAAAATTCGTTGGTTGTACTTACGTGGCTTAATTTAGTTTTATCCAGAATGGTATCAAAATTACCAAAGCACTCACACATTTATTTATACCACAGACATATATCATATAAAATATTTTTCTAGCATTTATAGTAAATTGAAAGTGTTTAGATATGAAGATGTGAGACACACAAAAAGTGAAATATTAAGTCCCGCTTCTGCCTTTCTTTACCCACAATACCATCTTCTTACTTCTCTATCTAATTCACAAACGTCCTGGCCGGTCACAAGACACTCCCAGATTTCCTTGGCTCGATTCCAACCCAGATACAGAGTAGCTTCTTGCAAGAAAAATGCCAGAAATTTTAGATGGGCCTCTAAATACTACAAAAAAAAAAAAAAAAAAAAAAGATAATTATTTAGCTCTAGGCATTCATACCTACAAGCAAAAATTTAAAAAAACTTTAAAAAATTATTTCATCTAATGCTTTTTCATATAATTAAGGGTAAAGTAAATGTGAGAAATCTGTTTACAAGTTGACAGTACAATGTAGAAGTTACTTCTGCACGTCTATTATAAATTCAGTTGACTTTAGATGCCAACAAAATATAATTTCAGCAATCTCAAAGTAAAACACCACAAACTTGCAACTGGTGTGGTAAGATTTTTTTCTAATTTCTAAAAATACTACTACTAATCAACTGATTTGAAAACAAAAGCAATTATCCACAAGAACTGACAATTAGTATTTCATATCAAAGACAAAGAGGTTTATTTTTATTACTTTATCTAAATATGCAGTTCTTAGGTGACACCAAATTTCTAAAATTTTATTTTGAAATGATTATAGTCAAGATGTAAAATTGTTCCATCTCTATAAAGATATCTTATGCCAACTTTTTAGAATTACATTCGACAAATATTTTTACAGTTCAAGTGCAAAAAGTCCAGATGAACATTGTAAATCGTGAAACAAAAGCACAGTGCCGATACCTCCCGGTAAGTGTATCGACCATCTACTAGTGTTGAACCAGTTAAGCCTCCAGGTCCAGCCATGGCTGCTGCAAGTCGATGACAAGCTATCAAACTTCCTGTTACCAATTTCACAATTTCAAAATTTTTCTTCAAGTCTTGAATAATGCTCTTGGCAAAAACAACAACAAAAAATGGTATGAGAATTTAGTTATTTTGTCAGTTTAATACAAACTTCTATGTTAGCATGCAGTCCTAGGTGAGTGATAGCAAACATAATTTCTTCACTCATATTTCCTAATAAGTAAATAAAGTCAAACTGGTATGTACTTTTACTAGGGAACTAATAATTTTTCTGCTAAATTTTGCTTCTAAAAGAGTTTTTAAAAAGAACTCTTTTGAGTCTTTTCAAACAAATTTCTAAAATACCATTCAAACTTTTAAAATTGGCTTATTTCAATAAATTAAGAAAATAAAAAGGAAATGAATTAGGGATATATCAAAAGAAAAGCTCCACTGAATTGAAAGCAGAATGTTTAAACTTAAGATTATTAAATAATTCAAGTGAATTACATTAATAGCCATAAAATATAGTGACTCAGAAATTTTATTCAAGTTTTGTTATTGTAAAACATTATGTAAGTAATTGTATAATAATCAAATATAGCTATTCTCTTACCTTGTCTTGCTTTTGATAGGTTTGTTTTATGAATGAGCGGGTGATTTCATGAAGCTGACGCAAAGCTGGTACCACCCATACAAATTGCGGATTATTGAGCTGAGATGACTGGAGTTAAAAAGAAATTACATTAATTAAATTTAGAAATAAATGGCTGATGAAATTTATTAGCTATAAAAAATTTCCAAGTCAATTAGGCTTCACTGTTACACATTCTATTATTTTTCTCCTCACATTGCTCATTTATAGCTTATCTCCATGCACTCATAACTTGGTCTTCAACTTCTTATTCTGCATGCAATTATTCCTAAGGTCAAGAACTGCAAACAGGAATGGATGTGAAGTGACAGCAAATGAACAAGGGCTCATCAGCAAAAAACAGACGACAAGGAATTAGCGACTTCAGAGGACAGATTAAGTAGCACAGGCTGCTAGGACATGTTGACATAATAAAATAAATTGATGGCAAAAGTTTAATTTGGATTAGACTGAACTGGCTGATAAATAAAATGGTATATAAATATGGTTGTCTATAATTATATGATGAAGTTACCAATGATATGATCAAGATACTGATAATAATCTAAATATTAAAGAAAATATTCATGATTGGCTTGTATTTCTTAGTTAAAACAACTTTATGAGAGAATTCTATTTTTATTATTACAGCCATTTTACACTTATAGTTTATGTTTTTCAAAATGCTTTCAAATGTATTATTTCTAAAATTGGTACAAAACAATTCAGATTTTCATTGTACATATCTAAAAAGTCTGATGTTCATCTTTAAAAAAGAGAATTTGCTTTTTAACAACATCTTCAAACTACGAGATTGCATTATAAAATTTGTTAACGATATCAGGTTAAACACTATTAATCAATTGATCAAATAAGTCTCTAAAAAACTGAGTAACCATTTAAGTCCTTAACATTTGCTTTAAAGGATCATTTTTTAAAGCTTTATTGCTTCTTAACGTCTTTCTGTAAGACTAAGACCCCTAGGGGGTGGAAAACTACTTTTCACGTCTTTTGTAGAAAAATACTGTACTACGGAATATATAAATGTGAGAGCTATGCCAAAATAATACTGGCTTTCCCAGAGATCAGCCAATCAATCAGCAAATACCGTATTTCCTGGATTCTAAGACACAGGTTTTATAAATTTCAACTGTTCTGAAATTGACACTTCTTAAAATTATGTTAAAAAAAAAAAAAAACCTTACTAGCCACTAGGCATAGAAGTTTTAAGACAGCTGTCCTTACCTGAGTATGTGCAAACTTAGCTGTATACAAAATGTACTTGGTTCATTTACCTGTCATTTTATTTATTACTGGTATAGTAACACCAAACAAGGAAAAGATTTTCAACTTATATTTAGATCACTGATTTGTTACTTAAATGCTATCAAAAAGATTATGCTATAAAGTAAAACTGACTAGACTGCCATGTCTATCAATTTAATAAAAGCAAAGAAAACTGCCAGTGGTCATAGGACCAAAGATTTTTTCAGCCAAGGGAATTTGGTGTGACAGACTCATACCCTGTGAAGGGCTTTATCACTCAGCACTAAATGTCTCTCTGTCCAAAGTTGCACCTAGTTCCAGAGAAGCTGTTTAACTTGTAGTATACACAATTTAATGAAAGAAAAAAGCAGCTTGAGTTTTATAAGAAAGGACAAGGACACAAACCTCCTTATTCTTCAACATGCCTCAAAATTATACAGTCAATCTTAAAGATTTCAAAGAGGTCAAAAACACTACTACAGATAATGAAAAGCAGTGTGCCACAGGGAAGCTGTACATAGTGGTCCAAAGGAAGCTGAGACTCAAGCTCTAATTGTGAATCTAAACAGACAGACAGTAAAAGTAAAATGTAGTTTTTTTTGCACTTCTTTATAAGCTTATTAAATTTGTGATGCAAGTTGTAATCACTAGCATCTTAGAATCAGAGAAATAAGGTATATATTAAAGACCAACTATTTATGAGGCTAGCTAGAATATTTCTGTTAAAATATAAAAGTTGCAAAATAACAGGGATTAAAACTCTAAGCCTTAAATCTAAACTGATACCTTCTAAAATGATTACAAACATTAGGGTATAAATATAAACCCTTTAGCAAATACTCAGATACATTAAAAAGTATCATTATGACCAATTAAGTCCATTTTGGTTAGAATATTTTTATTTGACACTCAAAATTATCCTTTGAAGGTAGCTCGCTATCAAATAAAATTAAAAGGAAAAGAACATAAAATTGGGATTTAAAAAGCATTTCTGATATGGCCTTTCCAAAGTTTAGCAAATAAGACAGATAACATTGATTCCACCGTATCTATGACATGTTGCCAAGTTACAAGAAAAATTTTAATCACTCTTCTCCACTCACAAAAGGGGCAAAATACTAAGGTGAACAATTATAATGAACGTATTTGGTAATGTCTAATAGTGGAGCTGAGGTTTTATAAGTAAGAGTTAATGGTATGTCCAAATTAGACTTTTAACATCAGATGAAGCCTTAGAGATCAAAGTGGCTTAGCCTGCAAATCTATGCCTAAATTCCTCTTATTCTTTTTTTGATAAATGACTAGTTAGTCCTAGTATTTCCAATGATGAGGAACTCAGGAGGTAGTGTATCCATTTCAGTTCCTTGATCTATCGTAATGAAATTTGCCTTCCCATAACGTCTTAAGAGACATAAAAAGTAAGTTAAATAAAAATTCTCTGTAATAATCCTCTCAGTATCTGAAGGCTTTCATATTCTTTCTTGAGCTCTCTCTTCTCAAAGCTGAACATCCCCACTTGCTCATCTGTCTTGTTTTTCCAGACCTAGCCATTTATTTGGAATCAAAGTAAAAATTTTTACATAGGAGAACATTTTTAAAGTATTTCCTCCCGTACTAACCACATCACTGTGAGACTGTACTAAGGATATCTTGCTACTTTTACTTTCAGTTACATGTTTTGGCACATAGAGCCCACTCTACTGGTAAGTAACTACGGGTAAGTAACAATTTTAGGGTTCTTGTAGGGTGAAGGGGAGGAAGTAAGAGGAAGGGAACAACATTAACTGAAGGGCTGCCAGGCACTGAGCCAGGAGGCCTTAAGATAATGACTTAAGGAATATGCAACTACTACTGAGTAAAAATAATTTTTTTGGTTTAGTAATTGTTTTTGGATGAGTACATTTAAATTTTTTAATTGAAGGAAAAAGGAAGTGAAATAAGACGAAGAGGGTTGGGGTAGACAGTGGAAGATATAAAAGAAGCAAAGGAAAGAGGACCATGGAAGCCAAGGGTATCCTGGCAGAATCTACAGAAATAAAGTTAAAAAATAAAGGTGAGAATTTCTGAACACAAAAGTGGAACTCGGGAATTTTAAGAGTGTCAAAAGCAGAGGGAAAGGGAATCAGTTGGGAGAATAGAGGTAGCTGAGGGTGGGAGGGGAATAAGAGGTGGGTGATCTTGTCTTACCCTTTGCTTAGTTTCTGTGTAGCCTGGCAGGGAGACATAATCCCCAGTCAGCCCACCTTGCTGCCTGGCAGGAAAGGGCATAGCATAGAAAAACACCTTTAGTGGCAGTATATAATTCACCCCCCTGCCTGGAGTCATACATATCTAGGGGGCTTTGATCTTCCCACTGCCCCCCTTCAGTCACATGTACTTTAAAGGAATATCTGTGAAAGCACTTAGTCAACTGAAAAGTGCTATATAAATGCAAGATATTATTTGGCATGAAATAATGGTACATCAGAATTTCTTTACTGGGAGCAGTGGGAAATAAAAAAAGGAAGAATATTCCTTTCGAGATTCATAAAATGACTCCAAAATTCTCCCTATTACTTTTTGAGTTTTCTTATAAAACAATAGATATGAATGAAGTGGCTGTAAAGAGAAGCAATAAAGATGTAGCGATGCTACTGGCTAGAAGGACCTAAGTAATGCTTAGCTGTAACAAAGAAGGAACAGAGGTCAGGAAGAATTTTCTGGTTTCAAAAGCCATTTTCAAAGAAGGAAAGAAAGGTCTTTTCAGCTTGGATTTTCATATCTATAAAGAAATATATATGTCACTAAGAAGAAAAGATCATTTCTCTATAGATACCCTTTTCCTCTTACTACTACTACTGAAGAAGCTAAACTTCTTAAGTAACTCTGGATGAGTTTCAATCATAAAGACAGAGACTGCTAAATTATCTGAATCACTGAGCTGAAAAAACTGGAAAAATTCATTTGTGTCTGAGTAGAAAGAGAGCAATGTTGTTGATTTAAAGGAGTAATTCTAATTCTTTACCACCTGAGCATTACCAGCTCCAGTTCATGAATGACTTTTAAAATCTCTAAAGCTAAATAATATGTAGAAAATTCACTTGATCATATTCAATATCAGAAATATAAAACACAAAGTTCTTAAATGTCTCCAACTAAACTTTACGACCAAATATAACATAAGCAAATGAAAGCCCACTGAATTACCAAAAACCCCTTAATAAGAGCTGACAGTCTCTGAATATACCAATGACAATTAGCAGTAATCAAGATCTTTAAAGAAATATTTCTTAGTGAAAGCCAAGAAAAATTTACCAATGAAAGCACTAAGCCACTAGCTATTTACCAAAACCTTTTATGTTAACAGTAAAAAGAAATCCCCCTGGTGGCTAGGCTTCATGTTTGGTCCTACGGTGGGAGGAGGACACCACTACTCTGATCAGGGCTGCTGCAACGACGGACATGCATTCTGGTGGACAGCCACTGTGATCAGCCCTCTCGTAAGGAGAGACTTGACATTTATGGAGTAGAGTGACAGGAGAGCAACAATCATCACTGCTTAGTCTAATAACTGCCCTTTTAAAGGACAGTCCAGAAGTCCACTGCAACCTGGAGACAGAGACCTGAAGGGTGGGGCTTTCAGTCATGATCCAAGCTTACCTTCTAAAACTAAGCCCTAGCAGCAGGCACTCACTCAATAACTGTCTAAGGAATTACTTTAGGAACACATTTAAATCAAACACCTGAAAAACGACTACGTGCCAGCACTAAATGGACCACCTTCTTCCCTTCTTTCTCTTTTTTACTCTATGAATGTTCTTCCATTTCTCCCTTACGGGTGAAAAATGGGCCTGATATTTATTTAGACTCCACTGTAACTTACTAAAGTTGTGCATATTTTGGAATTACTTTAAAAAAGAAAGACTAACTTTAAGGCCTTATAATTTTATGAAAATAATATAATAAAAGTACTCTCTACTCTTTGCATGTGACTCTGGATTCTTTTTCCCCTTTCAGAGTCAATAACTCCCCAAGCTTTAAATAATCAAGCACAGGTCATAAAATATTTCAATGACAGTTTATATCTGCACATTACTCTAAGAAACACTAAAAATAACATCATCTTAAAATTATGATGCAATTTATTAAAAGGAATTATTAAATTAGTGTACCTTTTAGTTCGTTCCATTTGCAAATTCTTACCTTGAATCCATCCTTCTTATTTTTTTCCAAACTCGACCATTCTCCAGGCTGAGAATTAATTTTAAGAGAAATGTAAGTGACTTGGTAAAAGCAGTACCTACAATTTCCCAATCTTAAACTCTAAGGTAAGAGCTTCCAGATAAGATACTTAGTTTACATCACATAATAGGGGAAGAAAATTATTTGACTCTAATTACGCAGCTCTATTGCTCTGACAACAAAACCAGACCAAAGATAAAACCAACCCTTTTAATATCTTCTATGCATTTTATGATGTAGCTCCTCTTGATTGCTTCTTTCACTGCATATGCATCACTAAGGATTGTCAGGTGTTCATCCAAGGCTTGCTGAATAAGGCTACTGGGCAGCGTTGGGAGATGAGCCAGTTCCCAGAGTACATCTAACACCTACAATAATACCTCATATAAGCCAACCAGTACACAAGTAAAACTTTTAAGTATTTGTAGCTAGAAAAAGTCATTTGATTCTCCTGCCTTTCCAGAAGTGGTCTCAAAGCGAGCTTCCCGGCCTATTCGTCCAATTAGGCTCAGTAGCTTCTGTCTTACTCTATCGCTCTCAGTTTCCCAGCTCTGTAGAACAGAAAAGACAAGATGCTGCACTATCCAATTTTACCAAACTGGCAAAATATACAAAAGCTTTAAACTTGAGCGGAAAATATTTAATAATGTAAGAAGAGTACATTTAAACACAACTATTTAGAGAGGGAAGGCTTCAAAATAAGCTTATTTTAGAAAAACTTAAAAGTAAGAACGTTTGACTGAATACATACCTTCTGAATGAGAACAAACAAATGATTAAGCTGATCTGAATTAAATTTGACAGCAGCTGCAGCAATAATAGTATGAATGTTCTCGATCACGGTAGATGATTGTCCTGACTAGAAAAGGAGACATTAAGAAAAAGTCTTAGAGCTTGGAAAAACCTTAGCCTGGCAATTTATAAAAGCAAAACAGTAACAAAGATATATTGATTCTAGTCTAATTAGCATTCACTTGCATGAAAATATTGGCAAGACCACATGAAGCAACCATTAATGGTTATCAGTTGTTCTTTTAAAATTCCCAGGGGCATTAAATTTTTAAAAATACAATGTAAAAAAAAGATGATAACCAAATTCTTTATCTGACATATTCATTTCAAGAGAACAAAATATTTTCAACTGGCTAAAAAAAAAATCAAACTAATTACAAGACAAACATATTTTTGGCATTTCATAAACGATCTTGATGGCCTCAATTGAGAGTATTATCTGTCTCACTTTTAATTTTGCTTATAGATATTTTATGACTTCAATTAATATTTAGTTATCCCATGGGCAGTAAGTCTCTGCTTCAGACCCCATGGGTCAACCTTATGGTTGAAATTCACTTTATAACCTCAATTACGACTCATCATACCTTACTATTCACCATCTGAGAGACTAAAAATTCAATCCTACAAGAACTTGCTCAGTATCTACTACACATATATTCATTGAATGTAGTAAAGATATATAATATATACGTCATGGTCTCTAACCTTCAAACTATGTGGATTCAAAACTTACACACACAAAACAAAATTAAATGAGAGCATTCAACTAAAGTCAAGACATGGGAAGTAATATTCAGAGGACCCAGGAATGTTTTCTTTCAGTCCTGCAGCTAACTTTCTATAGTCTGCTCTGTAATGTCAGACTGGGAAATTCCATTTCCTCTGCCAGCTCTGCTCCCATAATGTTTGACCAATGAGAGGCATTGCTGGGAGATGAGCAGGCAGGAGGAAGAAAGAAGTGTTTCTGGTTTATACTTGGAAACTGGATGCAGGTACTGGCATTTGTGGCAGCAAGGAATTCCAGAAGCCCTGGTGGCAGTGTCACCTCTTTGACAATTCTAGCACTTGTAGTGAAAGAACCTCCCAAAACAGCTTCCTCTCCTTGGACTTAATATCTATTTTTCCATTTTGCTCCTACAGCATTCATACATCTCTCTTTTGCTCTTCTGCCCTAGCAATACCTTTGTAAACAATATCCTGTATTCAATTCCCTCTGAAATACATAGCATAGTTTGTTTCCTAACTAGATTATGAATGATACAGTGATTAAGAGGCTATAGTTGAGGTGAGCTCCAGGCTTCTTCCCGGCTTAGCAACTAAATGAAGGATAATACCATTACTGAAATTGATAGGAAAATGACTAGGTTTAGACATGCTAAATTTGAGATGCCTATGAGATAACACATGTGAAGGTATAATAGTTATGCATTTAGATAAACTGCACTGGAGCTCCAAGAAGAGGTGTGATTTAGAGACACAATTCTGAGAGTCAGCAGCATCTAAATGTAGTTAAAGCCATAGGAGTGGATGAAATTGACTAGTGAAAGATTATATAGTAAAAAAAGGGCTAAAGACTAAGGCTTGAGAAAAACTCGTATTTACAAAGTAGAAGAGAGTAAGTTAGTAAAGGAGAATTAAGAAGGAATGCCAGAAAAATAGGAGGAGAACAAGTAGAATGGACTATTAATAAAGTGAAGGAAAAAGAAAAATGAAGGGTACGATCAATTCTGTCATAGCTGCTGAGAGTCTGGTAAGATGAAATCTGTAAACTCAGTATTACTATCATCCTCGTTTAAGAGAATTAAATGGGAAAAAATTATTAATGAAAACTGATAAGCAATGTAGTGAAAAGAACACTGGATTGATACGTATTTCTAGCTCTGCCAATAATTGCTATATAGCCCCGCAGTAAGGCTTTTCATATTTTAACCTGAGAAATGAGAAGACTAGACTATATCAGTAATTTTATACTTTTTAGTGGAATACTTTTCACATATACAATCTTAATAGAAACTCTAAATTGTAAAACAGATTTGAGTAGAGCTGCTCTGGTTAAAGCAAGATAGGAATTCCATTTCCCTGCTCATTCTCCACCCTCCTCCCTCTCCTTATGACGAAAATGTCAGAAAAAGGCAAAAAAAGTAATTCTGATCAACTTACCTGTATCTTCCAAATTTTAGTGAGCTCATCTAAAGACAATTTACTGCCCAAGAGTTCAATAATTCCCTTTATACGATCACAGTATTGTGCCTGGTCTATGTTGCCTAAGAGAAGAAACAACAGAGGGACAGAAAGATTCAGTGAATGCTGACTTTCTAAACATGATTCTAGTACTTCAAAGCAATATTAACTTTCTGATTATTTAAAAGCTAACACAGTCAAAACAACAATTTCATGCATTTTTAGTATAAAAATATTATTTATAATTATGTTATGTAATATTTATTTTTTTTAAAGCAACTTACCTTCCAATGCAATTGACAGAACTGAATTTTCAACCAGCCAATCTAACAATCTGTCTGTATCTATAGCATTCTTCACAGATTTGGATAAAGTGCTATCTTCTATTAGTTTGGTTACCTAAAACGATAAGATTTTGTGCTGAATTTAATACGATTATGCATAATCAAAATCTTTATATATAGATATGTATTATTTCCCCGTGACTTTCACAGTATTACAATATGGTCTGACAAATTGCCAAAATGTATCAAAGGTCAGTTATTAGAAGTTAACAGACTACTTATTTGTGATGTTTCTTTTAAAAAAACATGAAGCCATCCTTATACCTCACACTCCCTGGGCCTCTGTTGATGGGCTCAGGGATGAGCATCTGACCTTAACTTTAATCAAGGCAAGTCCTCCAAATTCTATATTTGGAACCAGAGTGAAAGTATTAGTCTCTTCCTGATGAAGGGAGCTATCCATGGCCATGATGTCCTACCATATGAAAGATGTCACTCTGCTGGTAGAGGGAAAACAAAGCCAACATGCTCCAAAAAGCAGAGATAAGATTTGAATGAGTCCTGGCAGTGGTTAGGTCCTGAATTCTAATTGCTCCTATTGCTCACATGTGTCCCTGCCCTTATACGGTTTGGCTTGTCAAGCTGTCATCATGTGAAACAGCCTAGCCTTCTTCCATTAAAGTCCTCTCTTGGTATAACACGATTTAAGATGAGCTTATTTCCCTTGCAGCCAAGAATTCTAATTAATGTCACTGAAGGAAAAAATAACTGGAATTATGACTGAACTGTACTGGTTCCACCTGTCACTCACCAAGTTAACTATGCTCATATAAAGTTTAGGAAACTATATAAATTAATTTCCATCATTTTGTTTATATTGTCACAGTTGTAGTCATTTTGGTTTTGTTCCAACCCTAGTTAGAAGATTTGGTTTAAGTAAACACATATCTGAAATATAATAAAAGGAATCATACCCTTAGGGTAAAAAATAGATCTCAAACTGTATGCCAAGGAATTATGTTCAAGAAAATTTCACAAAAGCACTAAATATTGGAAATATTTCAGAGAATGAATTTTGAATGTAATATATATAAAAGATCACTTTATTAACAATTATAAATATTTACGCCATTTTATCTGTAATCGTTATTTATTTTTCATATGAATACAAAAAATTATTCTTCATTTCCCAACATTTTTATGTTAATAACCACAAATTGACAGAACTTAAATGTCTGTGCTTTAAGTCTTCCAGAAACAAATGCAAACTTACTTCTTTGAGGGAATTCATTTTAGCACTAAAATGTGGTGATTTCAGCATGCGTAGTAGGATGTCTAGTCGAAGGTCATCCACGACGGTCACCAGATCTGGTTGGAAGCGCATGCAGAGTAACTTAATGGCAGACAAGAGCTCGGGGATGCTAACCAATCTCTATTAAAAATACACACACACACACAAACAAAGAAAGGAATCATGAAAACATTTTGATCCTAATTCTTACACACACAGGAAATACAGGACATTTTTCATTAACAGTCTACAGGTATTGATATGCCACATGGTCAATTAACTACATTTTATTTCTAAACAAGTTAGCATGTAGGTGGGCAAAGGAAAGTCAAGGGTCCTGTGAGAAATTCAAGGCAGACTAAAACAAATCATGTTAAATTTAAATGTTAAAATTGCTCTAAACAACTCTGGATAAACTTTTAATATTGAATTATTTTAAAGCTTCTTCAATGCTACAAATGAAAATATGATCAAAATCAACATATGAGTAAATTCGGAAGAGTACCACTGAGAATCCTATATTTATTCTACTGACTGAGGTAAAACCAACCACCGGTGCTTCGGAAGAAGCCATATTTCGGTTAGGAAATGTAAAATTAATTTGATTGAGTTTTAATGTGACCAGAATCCCAAGAGCAATGGTGTGTGAACCTAGACCCAGGTACTGGCTCTACTTCCATGGACCAACAGGCACTGGGGCCTACCAGCCTGGAGACAGCACTTACCTTGTCTTTGAGGTCCTTTTCCTCCACGCTCCGCACATCCTGGATCGTAGTAAGAATGACCGGGTCTAGCATGGGCTTCAGAAAAAAAGCACTATGGTTAACAAAACTCCTGAATCTGTCCCAAAGCTAGAAAGGAGATACTTCTTTATTCACATTTCACAAAGGAGAGAGTGCAATACTAAGATCTGAATTTGAGTATCAGAGTCGCCACTAACTAGCTGACACTAACTCAAGTAAAAATCCTTAACTGTGCCTCAGCTTCTTTAATATCAGATAGGTGCAATCCTTATCATTACTGTCTTCCAAGGGTAATTTTAAAAAGCAACCAAAGACACATGGACTAACTTTTAAACATTAAGCATGAGTATATATTATTTTTATAATCAAGTCAATATTTTGTAACAGATTAAAAAAAAAATGAATACAAGCAGACCATGAAAAATATGCTGTTATATGCACTACTTTTGCATGCTGATATAAATGAGGTGTATAGATGAGACTCATACAACACGCTGCTACTCCAGGATGGCAGCATAATCAGATAACTAACTCTAAATAGTATGTGAGAAGTAGTCAAATATAAGCTAGATCTAAATAATCACTTCCATTCAAGTAAAACAATTTAAAAAATTTATTTGGTGATGACAGAAGATGAACAATATTTGGCTGTCGAAGCCAAGAAAACATTAGCCATGAATTAAATTGACACCAGGCAATTAACCAAATAGAATGTCTTCATTTAGACTTACATAGGTTGTACAGTGAAGACTGAAGGCTGTCAGGGTAAAAGGCAAGTCACACTGTTTTTGTCAGCATGTGCCAGCCCTGCTTAATTCTCACTGCAACACTGTGAGATAGGGCATGATTATCATCACCATTTTGCAGATGTGGAAGCTAAGACACAATTTATATAAGCCTTCCAAAGTCATACAAATAGCAAGCGGTAGAGACAATTATTAATTTATGGCAAGTAACGTGGTAGAACTATGATATGAATAAATTCATAGTATGAATTTATTGCTCAATTTAAGGCTGGATATTTGATAGAATTAAAATAAAAATGAAGTTAAATATGCTTTGGTTGGAAATTCACATACCTTTTTACTCTTTTTTTAAAACACACTGCTTATATGTAAAACCTGGAATTTCTAAAGAACTTAAAATTAATAAGCAGCTGGACTATTTGTGTTAAATCTCTTTCCATGGAGCAATGCATAAGAGGATGAATTCAAAAATCCAAGCCTGGCCCTGTTATTAAATGCCAATTATTAAATTATTAATATTTATTAAACTATTTTGCTGCTTTGTGTCTTAGTATTTCAGCTATAAAACAAATGATACTTATATACTTAATAAGTTGAAAGAACACTAGATGTTTCTAAAGAGCTTAATATCCAGAATGAAGAAATGGTCATTCTATTTCATTTGAAAATCTTGCAGTATTACTTTGACATCTAAAGAAGATATTTTACACTTAGAAATAGCAGAAATTTCTAAAACCTACTAAAAAAAATGTTATCTCCCTTGTTAAAATGTTAAAATAGCTCTAAGTAAATAAATTAGGTATTAGAAAGAAGGAACAGTACATACAAAACACTGCCCCCCTAAAACACTATGCTTTTAAAACCATTTACAGAGATTTTAAAAAATCTCTGAAAGTTATAGGTTTCACACACTTATTTATAAAAAAAGTAATAAATTGAGGTATTTCAATATGACATTTTATTCAGTAAAACTTATTAATGGAAATAAAAGGGAAAGAAGAGAGTATTATAGGCCTCATGTATTATAAAACTGAACACTCATAGCTCTGGGTATTCTATGACCTGTTGACTTGCAACATGCAGAGGCAGGAAATCAGACAAGATCTGCTGTTATTCAGTGGCGAGAGATTTAGCTAGTAAGTGAGCCTAGTGGATTGTTCAACACTGATCTAGTTTAATACATAATGACACTGAATCCTTAAACAATCCATAAAGGGGAGTGAAATGTATGCAGCCTATTTTATAGATAAGAAAATGAATAAAAATATATGCTGTCATATACAAATTATACTTGATAAAATGATAAATTGAAAAGGTAAATAAACTTAAATGTCAGCAGTTTCCTATCCTTAAATTATTAATCATTTTTCATTTTTCTTCTAGTAATATTTTCACTACTAATTAATCTGGATTAGGCATAATTCTGAATAATCTGATAAAAAGAAAATTACCGTTTCTATGTCTTAGATAACCTTCTAAAAGTAAATATAAAATGGCCTCATCTTACCTGTACGACTGAGGAATTAAGGTACTCTGCACACACGCCTAAGGGCTGCACCAATGCTGAGACTGCCTGAAAAAAGACAGTGAAGGTAAGAAATAAAAGTGAGCAGGTTATCTTCTTTCAACATCAAACAAATCTTTTTAAATGTTAGGGAAAATTTTAAATAGTAGTTTGATCAAGTCATGAATGAGTAACTAGACAAACTATACTCTTGGACAGAAAGAACTGATATAAAGATGTCAATTCATTTAAATTATTATAAAAATTTAACATAATATAAATCATAATATGCCAATTAAACTTCTTTGGAAGACTGGATGAAATGATTCTAAAGTTCATATTACAGAATACTAAAAATTTTTATTTGAAAAAAGAGGAAAACGTTGAGGAAGGAGTGAAATGTGCCTTTAACAAAAAAAACACTGAAGACTTTCAAAAGAAAAAAGGCTCAAATAAACTATAAAATTTGACTAAAATAAATAAAAGGCCCATGTTCTTTACTGAAAAGGACCAGTATATAAAAAAGTCAATTCTCCACACATTCTCACTTATAAATTTAACACTATTCTAAGCATGATCTCAGTGGGATTTTCTGTAAGAGAACCTGACATGTCGACTACATTCAAAAGAATACAGATATGAGAATGATCAAGAAAATTTGAGAAAAGAATGATGCTGGGCAGAACTGACACTACCAATTAAAACAGTGGAGCAATAGAGAAATGGCCAAAGAATGAACAAACGAATGAATGATTGGAACTGAAGTCCAGGAACAAATTCGTATACACATTAGACAGTGACATATTATAAAGCCAACAAATCAAAATAGTAAAGAAGAGATGAATTACTCATTTGAGAATCTTACAATAATTAGTTACCCATTTGGAAGAAAATAAAACTGGGTTTCTATTTTATACAATATATAAAAATAAATGTAAAATAATTCAAGAACTAAGTTTAAAAAATAAAATTGTGAAATATAAAACAAAATGAGCCTTTTTATAATGTTAAGATGTGAAAACATTCCTCAAGCGAGGAATCTTTTAAGCCATTAAGAAAAGTAATGACTACATAAAATTTTGAAGCTTCTGTGTAGCAAAAGACACCATCAATAAAAATAAAAAGAGAAGGAAAAGACTGGGAGAAAAAAATTTATAAACATACAAAATAGACATGGCTTTGATATGCTTACTATAAAAAGAATTACTAAACATTACAAAGACAACCCAAAGAGACCTAAATAACTAGGTCAATTTAAAAAAGAAATGTAAACAGCCAAGAATCATACGCTCAAATTCACAGGAAATCAGAGTATTACAAATAAAATAATAACATACCATTTTTTGGTCCATTATATTGGAAAATTAAATACTGAAAATATTTAACACTAATGAGAGTATTAGGAAATGCCTTTGTGGGAGTATAGATTCGTAACAACTTTTTGGAAAGAGATTTAGCACTGTCGATTATAATGTTAAAATATAGTCTTTAAGCCAGAAAATCCATTTTCTAGGAATCTATCCTTCAGAAATGGTTGCATATACATATAAAGACAAATTTACATGAACACTCTCTACAATAGCAAAACTTAGAAATAATCCAATGCTCATTAATAAGTGACTGTATCATGGTACAACATTTGCAGGA
>NW_006441955.1:7040100-7076128 GCF_000325575.1 Pteropus alecto
TGCATTGGAAATTAAAAACACTGATAGCACTAACCTGAAAAGATGTCCAGGCTACAACGTTAAATGAAAATATGCTTCTAGGTATAGCTTGATTACAATTTAGTCTTAAAGAGAGAAAGATCATGCACAACATGTTTTATATAAATTTAGGAAAAAGTCAGAAAGGCTATGCATTAAATGCATAACCATTTCCAGGAGGTAGGTGTATTTGTGGGGTAGGGTGCAGGAAAGGTGACTTTCATTTCTTACTCTGTATAGGTTTTTTAATAGATTGTGAATGGTTTATTTCCCCCTAGTAGTTTTCATATACAAAAATATTTAATGTGAATATAAACGTTAATATAAAATGAATACATTTACTTGTACTCAGTCTCATGGCCTAAATTTATTCTGGGACATAGTCACCTTTTTAAATAGTCAGAAATCAGGCATTTCTGATATTTTAATTATTTTGTTTACTAAATTAGAGTCTTAACTTTGGAATCTCTTTTTCCTATGCCTGAATTTTATCATTTTCTCAATACAACCTAAATGATATAATTCTGTATCAACCACAACAAACGACAGTTGCTCTGGAAAATGGTCTGACCTAAGAGAAAAATCTTGAAGGAACCTTTAAACTCAAGACATTTGATAATAATGAGGGTAAGTCCAGATTCTTATATATGTATCTAGCCTTAGCCAGTTTTCATCCGAGTAGGGTAGGAACTTTAGGTTGCTCTGTATTTTTCTTTTTAAAAAATTAACTCTGTAGGAAAATAGTGTTTTAATCTTTTTTAAAAAATTAAGTTCATTTCTGATACTACCCAATGATGTATACAGCCAGTTCTTAAGAAATAAGTATGCTGGATAAAACCTTTTATCTGAACAGGTTTTTGTTGTGCTTTTTAAATCACTGCTTATTATCTTCCAGGTCAATAAGGTCATTTCTAACATACTTTCAGTGGGGATTAAAATGACAGTCTAACAGCCTAGTTAATGTTCAGGGAAAGTGGAAGAGGCTCCCTGGTAAGTGTTAGTGGAAATATTTATGATCTGGCAGACATGTGATCTTTTAAGGATAAAGAGAGTGGCAAGAAAGGGTCAGCCTAGCACCAACCATACTATCAGCCTCTCTCCTGGACTGTTATTTCCCGCATGCAAAGAGGGACCAAGGGAGTTAGCTGATTAATCGTGGTCTCACAGAAATAAACGCTACTCTAAGCAGTTTGTATCTCTTAAGTATATTATTTTACCACATCATTTTCTGTTCTGATCAATTTATAGTAGCTAACACAGTATCTTATACATGGAAAGTACATAGAAAGTAGTTTTTAATTGAATGGTTAATTAACTAGAGAACAGAAGAAAGTACTCTCAGTTATAAACAGGTCAGCAGTCTGTGAAAAATTAACGATTAAGTTACTCCTCTAACTGCAAGGTTAAATTTTTCTGAGAAAATGAAGTTGACGTGAAAAGATAATGGTATTGCACCTGAGGGATGATTCTCAACTCCTGTTACAGCTCTCTGTCAGTCTATGAATCTCTGTAATACCAAAAAGCTTACTAAACAAACTTAAAATATTTTATTTGTGCTTGGTACTATAAAATAAATTCTGAATTAACTGAGGCCTAAAATTATTATGTATACGCACTTGCCACATTTAGCAACTGTCCTTAAACAGCAAGATAATTTCACATAACCATTACAGATTAAGAGAAAAAAATACCTTATGATAAGGGAAATTAGTGAGGGAAAAAAACTTTAAACACTTTATATTGAAATTTGGTTATTATGATTAAGGGTAAACATTTCTATGGTTATCAGAACCATGAAAGCTGCTTCTGTAAAGATTAACTTATACTTTAACATTTAATTTAATGTATCCAGACTAGGTACCTTGGGTTACATACCAACCCCCTAAAAAGTGAACTACATCAGGCACATATAGTGGTTTAACTTACCCCAAGTTCTATATCTTCTGAATGGAGCTTGGCTTGAATTGCTGCAAATCCACCTAATTCTCCAAACTGAAAAGAGAAAGATACAAATTCATTTTAAAATGCTACACATTACTAAGTAAGGAACTAAGGCTAACATTCTACCCCATCAGTGTGCTCTGTGCTATCGATCTTGAGTCATCGCAAAGATAATTCTAATGCTCCTGTGATACACTGCAGGAGATTTGCTAAGTCCTGAGATTGCTGTTCATCTGTATAAACGGCATGTATAAAAAAGAGGAACTATAAAATCTATCTCCTTAGGAAAAAATTCTGACTATTCTCTGCAGTTGTCATTTACTTAAAATACCAAACTCTAAGAAATCATTAGAAAATGAAAAAACATGACCAAATTAATAAAAATTGTATACCTTATTTACCAAATCCACGACCCATCCATGAGGTTCCTGAGAAAAGAAAACAGAAATTGAGATGGCAATAAAAACTTCCTCATTAATCCTAATATTTCTTTTATTCTAAACAAAAAGTTGGAGAAAAAAGTATTAACATTTGAAAAATATTTTGAAAGTTTTTTCCAAATGTTTCTTAATGAGAATCTTTGACATAACTATATACAATTTTAGGAGTCTGTAAGTCTGTATTATAACTACACTCATTATTATACTATAATATTTTGTTTTCATATTTCCTCCACTATGCTGTAAGTTAGGAACCATGTCTTATTACTCTTTATTTTAAGAACCAGGACTTTTAAATTTATATCTCCAAAATCTAGAATAATGACGGATACATAGTAAAATGTTCAATAAATGACTTTTGAACTACCTCGGCTTGTGCTAAAGCAATGGGCACGTTTTCTATCTACTAAACTGACTTCTTTCAACTGTTCCTCAAAAACCAAACAGTATTTGATCAACGGATTGTTTAAATTGTGTACTCCCTGTGGGTATAATGCTACTGGCACATTGTAGGGCTTTAAATATAAGAAAAGATATTGGTTCTGTGCCTGGAAAAACGAAATTGTTAATGCTTACATAGTTTAAAAGAAAATTATACATGAGACTATTAGTTTTTTTTCCTAGGTATAATTAGTCATTTTAAATGATTTCAAATGCTCTAGTCTCTCAAATATCTCTAAGAAACTGGGACATCCATTAAACTGAGTTCTCAGAATTCAATAGGGCACTGATGTTAGGCAGTCATCATTTCACTAAACATTTCAAATCTAAAATTGTTCATGATGTTAGTTAACAGCTATGGAAAAATACACAATAGCTAAAAAAAAGTTAAGCAGTTTTACGAGCCATATGGAATATCATATCTGTCATTTTTCATAGACTTTTAATCCTTCCATGTAAATTGCCATTTTTGTAGCACAGAAAATCTTTTTCAATATATTTCTCTATAAAAACATGAAACAAAACTATATTTACCTTTTGGAAAGTAGATATAGGTGAAATAGCAAACATATTTCCTTCTCCAAACACTTCTGCCCAATTCCTTTGAGACACTTTCATTCTGTTTTTAAAATGGTATTCATTATCAGGATTGAAAGCCTAGATTCAAAGAGAACAGAGAAATATTAGTATTAACTATTTCTATAACAACACATATTAATATTAGACAAGACGATAAAAATGTAGCCTTGAACCCTTTCATTAACGGAATGTTTCAAGTATCCCAAAAATGCATATTCTTAGCTGGTGCAGAGGAGCAAACCACTAAAGTGGTGTTCGCCTGTCCTGTTCAACATTTGCTGTGAGTTAAGAGAAGGAGGTAATAGGATGAGAGGTCTGATTCAAGGCAGGGTGATGACACTGTTCCAGACATCCAAGGGCTGCCACAGGTAGAGCCGGGCAGCAAGGCAACGAAGACGGAAGTTAGGAAAGAAAACGAGCTGTCTTTTTTCATGTGCTACTGTTACTAGTCAGGGAAAAAGGCCAGAAAGCAAAACACATGCATACCCTATGTGAAAGTATTTATGATGTAAATAATTAGGGAGATATAAAGGAAAAATATTTAATCAGTCTAAGAGTTGAAAAGGCTATTAAAATTATAGAGGTATTTCTTTAAAACTGAAAACAGAAAGGTAGCTCTACTTATAAAATGAAAAGCAAGGACCCTAATAGCTAAGTTAACATCTTTAATGATAATATCATTAGCACTCACTACTAAGTACAAGTCAGTGGACAGTAAATATTTAAAAAAAAATCAAAACACAAAGTACTTCATATTTTAGAGATACTATACCATAGTAAGCACACCCAGGAGACCAATGGGAATTGGATCTTGTTTTATTCTCTCTGCAACCAATTCTATTAATAGCATTAACATATTGTAGATTCCTTCGTGAATTTCAGTACCCCACTTGTGAACAGCACTTGATGTCAGGAGCTACAAAAACATAAAGGGCAGTTTAGAGTTGAACTTGAAAAGGAAAAAAAGCTTACAGTTTATCAGTTCAATCTCAAATAATCAAGAGATTATTATCATAATACTTACTTTTATAATACTTGCTTTCAAAGACCTATAACTGTAGTCCATCTACTCATTCATGTATTTCACAGTCAACATTGAGTTTTGTTTTTGAACTTTAATTCCCTTACATTAAAGAAATTGGTTTAAAAGAAAATTATTTGCTTCTCTACTTTTCATTATTACTAATGAAGGTTAAGTGGTGTAGAGAAAGTAAGAACCTGAGATCAACTCCTGGTCCTACTGTTTTCTAGCTGTGTGGCCTTGGACAAATTTATCTGAGTTCTCAAAGGCTCGGTCCTCTCATCTCTAAAGAGGCAAAATTCCTACTAACTTCATATCGATGTTATGAGTACCAAAAGATATAACAAGTATTTTATAATTAGTAAGGTATTATTATTAATATATCTTGGCTGTCACCATTAACCAATATCCCTGGAATCTAAGAAACAAATATTATATTTCATGGATGCTAACATATACATTCTTTTTATTTTTTTTTTTTTTTTTTTTTGTATCTAAGAAACAAGATTGCATCTTTCCACCTGTTGAGCAGATGACAGCAGGACTCTGAATATGAAAAATATTTAGAAATGTCCTAATAATCTATTTTGCTTATTATTTGCCTTTTTGGTATGTATAAAACTAGTATTCAAATTTTTTAAATGTTTCAGTAAATCTAAAATAGTACTAAGTGATAAGGCAAAGTACCACTGTTTACTTTGTAGCTATTTTTCTTAAATATAAGTATGAAATATTAAAGAATGGTACACCTTATACTCAGATAGCATCTTAGATTCATTAAAAAGGAGAAAGAAAGCACACAGATGAATCTAAAATCATCATCATTGGATTTACCCAGTCCTCAGTCTTTTAGTCCTAGAGAAGTCTAATTCAGGAACTACTGCCAAAACAGGGTATGAAAATATCAAAAGATTTAATAAAATAATGGCAAATTGATATGGTGGTTTCAAGTTTTTCTAAGATTTCCCTTCAGAGGGAAAATACTGTGCAATAAAAATTTCATCTTGGCTACATCAAGCAGCTCTTAACAAGAGCAGCATGAAAGGGCTCAAACTTGTTTAGCTACAGAGGAAAACCTCAGTTCCAGATTTTTAAAATAACAATTAGCTGCACTATTTGCTCAAATGAGCAATAAACATAAGACTAATTTTATATAAGTCAAGGAGTTACTATTTTTTGCAGGAGTATTTTTGGCCTTCATGTATATTCTTACTATACTTAAAAATTAAATTAAAGCAAAGTGCAGCAGAGATTAACATTTAAGAAGCTTCATGGTGACTACAAAAAAAAATGTAGGTGGATTAAGCACCACTACCTCTGTTGCCATCTCATATTCCCAGTTTTTACTTAAAAAATGGAGTTTTGTCTTCCTTCTAGAAAAAGGAAGGACAGGCAGTGCCTGGTGGGGAAGATGGGCACATGGTTTAACCATAACACTGCACTATGGCCAGGCTTAAATTTTTTTCTCTGCCTGAACATACTAATAAAGAATCCAGGTTGGACTGAAGGTGGAAAGGTAAAGAAAGTAGAAATCACAACAAAGCTCCTTTGGTGCACCTTATTCTTACAAGTGCTTATTATTTATACCCTTACTTCTAAAAAAAAATTTGAGGAGGCTTTTAAGAAAAGGAGAGTTATTATAAAAAAAAATTGCTAAGGAAACCAAGACCAATTAAATAAAATACTATTGAGTTTTCTGACAGCCAAGTCTAAAGGTACACAGAATTCTGCAGTTCTGACTTAAAAGAAAGCATGCCTTTTTGACAGAGAGAACCTTTTTAATAGCTCTAAACGCTAAGGTAATTTAACATAGACATTTATACATAAACAACACTGAACAACGTAATGCAGTATAACTTTGTGTTCATAGTTTTACAGAAAAAAACTCACACAACCCCTTGACTGATTATTATACTATTACCAACAGCTGAGGGCATAATATAAAACAGTTATCTGAAGCATCTCTGTATAGAGTTAGAGCATTCTATTCCAAATATGCAACCTGATTGGACACAGGACTCTCTGGATTTGGAAATCATCAACCTAAAGGTCTTTTCCTTACGCTAATAAATTCTCTTCTATGACATGAATAAATCTGTATTTTTTCTCTCTCTGTAAATGTATGCATACATCATAATGTCAGAGTATGTTACATATAAAAATCCTGCTATTTTAAAAAAGTTACTATAATTCTTAACAAAATTCTTAAAAGTTTAAAAAAATCTTAAACTAAAAGTTAGTTGAGTTCATCTAAAATGAAGATAAATCTCAATTTCAAATAATCCCTGCCCAAATGACAATTTAAAAAATTTCTCCTTTTTTTCAAAGATGAAGCTATTTCTATTCCTATAGTTATTTTTTAAGCCTTGAATTAAAGGAAATTTTTCTATCAAAATGGTGGTGAGAATGATAGCTTGCAAATAAACAGTTTATTTTACTGGGTTTTAAGATAAATACAAACTTCACCCATGTTAGCTCTAGTGCCTTACTTGCATATAAAACAAAAATGGAAGTCAAAACCATAAAGGACAAGACAGCAGGAGACACATTTATTTATTCAGCAAAGATTTACTGAGCTCTTTCTCTGAGTTAGGCTGGCTATATGCTGGGGAAAACAACAGTGTCTATGACATTGTCCCTGCTCTTCTGGGATGTCTGGAAAAGGGATTCTTGCTTGAGTGAGAAACGCAAGTCTTATGATCTCCTATTCTCACTGTTAAGAAAAATTGATTTATAAGACTTGTGACCAGAACAGGAGCAAGTGTATCACTCTAGTTCTGATAAAGATGCTACCATCCACATGTCAATTTGCCAATAATAATTAATCCAGTCAAACTTTCTGTAGTTTAAAATGTCTGCTTCTGTCTCCGTAGAATAATCAGTATTAATGGCTTATATTTGATAAATAAATATTATTATTGTGACACTTATATAAATAATAAATATTTAGTAAGATGAATAATCTCCTAGAATAAACTCTTAACCTTAACAATTAAATTGAAGAAGTAAAAGTGACAGTCAACCAAAGATATGTGTAAACATTTAAATACAAAAGAAGTAAATCATTTATAAGCCCCAAATTTAAAGCTACTTTTTTCATTTTCTTGTATTCCTCAGTTGAACTAGATTCATAAACTGGTCTCACACATAAACTAAAACAAAAAACTTGTTCACCTTCACCCCTAACAACAACAAAAAATCAAAAAAGCACATTTTTCTTACCTTTTTAAATGCTTCAGGCATACACCTATCCATAAATCTTTTACAATTTTCATCAGACTCGGAAAGACCTTAGTAAAATAAATGAAAAGATATGCCTTATTTAGATTTTAAGTAGTCTGTAGAGACCATATGTATCACTCCAAATTCATGCATCTGGAACTATTTATTATAGAAACCCTGATTCCTAAGGGATTATTAAAAGCAGAATATATACACTCTGATTAAGAAATAGGCTAAGAAACACAGTATTAAATTATTTATTAATGGCATTATTTATTAATATTTAATTATTAATATACATTTGTTAATAGAATAAGTACTAATTAGAACTGAAATGGTTTCCATGTCAGAGTAACTTCAAATGATCTAATAAATAAAATACCAACAGCAACTACTTACTCACCATAATTAGTTTTTTAAACAGCTTTATAAAAACACAAATATTCTCAATAAATGCAAAAATCACTCTTTTTCCCTCAAACAAACTGATGACCTCTGTGAAATAAAATGCACAGAATTGTGCCTGGCACATAGTAAGTGATAAAAACTTGCTAAGTGAATGAATGAATCCACTGTAAAATTATCCTTTGGAATACATTAAAACAACGACAACAACTCTATAACAGATTTGCATATCATTGGGAACACTAAATACGTTTTTTTTTTCTGGACCCACTGCCTAGCATAGTACCTACACCCTAATGGACACTCAACAAACACTGCTGCTGAGAAGCCAGTAATAAAATACCATAAAATTGCCTATTACAATTAAATCTAATCCTAGTCAAAACATTTCCTCCTGATATGTCTCATATTTAATCGTGGTAGTAAACTATGCACGCTTTTAATGAAAAAAAAAAAAAATCATAGAATAGTGGCCCAATTCTCATTTCATAATTGAATTCAATATGAAAAATAAATGATCTTCTCTTTAATATATAGTACAGAAGCTTCCTTATATTGACACCCATTCTTCCAATCTGTGATATTAGTTTAATATTTGTAAAGCACTAAGACAGTGCCAAGCACCTTAAAAAGCACAGAATATTTGTTAAATAAATATTACTTTTTCTTAAAAAAAAAAAGGCACTGAATTGAGACTTAATTTAAAATGCTCCAAACTTCTGTAGAAATAATTAATTAAAATTTCTAGAAAGCTTTCCAATTATATTTTAAAGAATCTTGTACTGTATTAGAGCTAGATGAAAATAGCTGATTTAATTCAAAGCTTTTATTCTATATGGAATAAACAAAGACTAAGAGAGTAGACGATCTAAGATTATACGGATAAGCAATGACAAGAGCTAAGATTAAAATTAGGCCCCTTATCCAAAAAAAAAAAAAATCTCCTCATGTGTCCTGGAGTCTGAAAACTTACCTAGTCTTGCTAGGTAGGTAGATGCCAGTAGGCATTTGCCTAGTGATTCCTCTCGCTTGTAAGGGATGGACCAATGATCAGTCAAAACACGGCTTTCCAGTTCATATAAATTTGTTGTAGGGAATTCAATTCCTTCCCCTGAGCAGTTTCCATTTTCATCATTCTTCTGACAAAAAGGGATTATGGTAAAACAGAAACAATAATAGTTAGTACTTTAAAAATTTTAAATTTAACACATCGGACGCTTAATCAATGTTAGCTATTAATACCAATAATGTAGATACCACATTTCTTTCTCATAATCACATCTTTCACCCAGATGACCTCAAGTACTCTCAACTTTCATCACTGTGGCATCCCTACTCCCTCTGAAGGTGAGATCAACTCATTCTTCAAAAATGAATTCTCTCAATCTCTCATTATAAAATGTCAAACCTACCTTCACCTACAGCCATCTTATCCTCTCCCCTCTTTTTTCACTGAGAGGACAAATTTCTCCAAAGAGTTATCTGTATTTGTCATCTTTATTTCCTCGCCACTGACTCACTCCTGACACTCCATCGATACAAATTCCAAAGTCCCCACTCTCCCACAGTAGCTACTGTTAAGGTCACCACTGAAAACTATATCATTAAATCCAATGAACATGTTTCAGTCCTTATCCTACTTTTCAGGAATATCTGACCTCTTGCCAGCTCCCTCATCTTGATATGCTAGATTCGCTTCCCTTACTTCCAGGACAGCACACTTCCCTGTTCACCTTGTGGGTCTGGCTGGTTCTATTCTATTTCCCTTTCTGGTATATCCTTCCCCTTCTAGCCATCAAATATTGGAGTTTCTCAAACCTCAGTGCTACTCTCTCTTCTCCTCACTGTTCTCCAACCCAGTGGATGGCACCACATTCATTTAGCAACACAGCCAGAAATCAGGGACTCATTCTTTAAAACCTCATTCTCCCATCTCCACTCCCAACACCAGGTGACTAGACCATGTAAATTTCTCTCAAATCCATTTACTTCTGTCCATCTCCACAGAGATGCCACTATTCCTGAACTCGTTTTTCTGCCATGTTTAACCTACTTAACTCCATACATCTGTAACTTTTTGAGAAGCTTTTCTAGATCTTCTAAATTACATCAAACTTCTTTATTTTATACTCTTACCATTCTGAACTTTTCCTTCATAGCACTACAGATATAATTTCATATTTAACTGCGACTTAGTTTATGTTTGTCTCTACTAGACCAAGTTCCATGAGGACAGGAACCCTGTTTTTGATCACCTCTTTATCTCTAGAACCTAGTACCTAACACAAGTAGATATTTAGTACATACTGTTAAATGGAAAAATAATTCATGTAAACAAGGTTTTGATTAATGAAGCAATTGCCAAAGTCTTCATCAGTTCTCACTATGCTAATCTGTAATAAAGCAAACTGAAACCCTCCTCCTAAACTGTCTAATATTTACTCTAGTTTTTTCAGAAACCCAAATATTTTCACAATTCTCCCCATAATTTAATCATTACAAAATAAATTCACCCCATTTAATAAGTCACCTTTAGCCTCAATGAAGAAAAAAACCATAAATATAGAGCAGTGATGATAAAAGCACATAGAAGACAATTTCCAATCTCATATGAATGATATCTAAAGGAATGCAACACATTATTTCTTTTCAGGTTCCTGTCTAAACTGGGATGAAAATAAGACAAAAAACAGCAAGATGAAAAATAAGAATGGAGAAGACGATGTAAATTGGGGGCGAAGAGTGGGTGGAGGTGGATTAAGTAAGTTTAGAATACATATAGGGCATACTCAGTTTCCAAAGTATAACACTTTTCAGAAATGCAATTAATAAGTTCTGTAAATAAATCAATTTTACTTAAAGGAACTGGAGACACCCAAAGAGTAAAAATTTAGAATAGTCTCAAAACTGTACACTTGCTAAATGCTTCAATTTATTAATGCAGGATAAAGAAGAATTTAGGCATATAAAAACAAATTCAGATGGATGATGGCTATACCTCATTACTACAGAATATCTACTCTTAATTCCTATAGGGGTTAATAAACCAAATCATATATAAATTCATCAAATGTACCCAGCACCTATTAAAACTAAGAGCTTCTGAATGAGATTACTGCTCTAGTAAGAGCCACGAGAGTTTACGTCCTCTCTCAGCTTTGTGATGTGAGGACGCAAGGAAAAGTGGTCAGCCTGCAATACAGAAGAGGGCCCTCACTAGAACTCGACCACACTGGCATCCTGATCTTGGACTTCCAGCCTCAGAATTGTGAGAAATAAAATTCTGTTGTGTAGACATCAAAAAACAAACAAAACCCCCCAAAAGCTAAGAGCTTCCTTGGGGCGGGGGTGGGGGAGATCCTTAACAAAATTTGTAACGAGACAAACATCATGTGCCTTCTGAAGTGGTGCACTGTTAAGGGCACGACACTTCTGTAGTAGTCCTGCCAAAAATGCATAACCTGAATCTAGGCATAAGGAAACCCCAAATCTAAAAAATATCACGACGATATTCTTCAAAAATGTCAAAGTCATGAAAGACTGAGGGAGACTAGACAGACACATTAAAAGCAACATGGGATTCTGGATTAGCTCTTGAAACAGGAATTTTTACTTGCTTCAAAGGACTTTAGTACTTCTTGGCTTCAAAGGACTTTAGTACTGGATCAATATTACTGTCCTGATTTTGATAATGTACTACGGTTACACAAAATAATATTTTTAGGAAATGCACACTTAAGTATTTAAGAGTTAAGGGCATCATGTCTATATTTTCAAACAGTTCAGGAACAACAATAACAACGCACATACACTTTTACATACACACGCACAATACATATGTATGCATATTTAATACATATATATGGAAAGAGAAAATAATAAAGAGAATTTGATAATTGACAATTGAAGATCCTGAATAAAGGTTACATAAAAATTCTAGATTTATATAAAAGTTATATAAATAATTCCAGATTTACACAAAACTATTTTTGCAACTTTTCTGTAAATCTGGATTTCAAAATTAAAATAAAAACAATTTAGTTGGATGTATATAAGCATAAAATTTTATAGCCAAATAGAACCTATGAGAACATTTAATATTTTACATAGAAGAATCTAACGAATTAAGAGAGGCAGGGACTCACCTAGAGTGGTGTGGGTAACCTCACAGGGTGATTTGACCATAAATTCCTAACTGGGCAGGTCATGATGGGTAGTGACGCCCCATCCACATAACTTCTTTACTAAACCGGCTTACCTTTGCCATAAGCAAGACTTTTCCATTGTTTCTGTGCATCTAGGTTAACACACCTTTGAAATGTCCCCTTTCAGTTCTCTCCTACTAATTTGTGCTGTAATCCAATCCCTGCCTTGCTTTCATCCACCTTCATGTAATCTTCCCTACTTTCCTTCCTTAATTCCAAATGCTTAATAGAAACTGCAAACCGTTATTCTCAGGAGTTTCTAAGATCTTGCTCCTAGTTTGGCTCAAAGACAGGAGTAATGGTATAATGGTAAAGACAGAAGAAAAAGGTATAAGACATAGAAAACAAATAGAAAATGGCAGATGTAAATCTTGTCTTATTAAATTATAATTATTAGTAATATGTTAAATGTAAATGGATTAACCCCTCCAATCGAAAGGCAGAGATCTGCAGAATGGGTTTTAAAAAAATGATTTAACTATATGCTGTCTATAACACACACTAGATTTAAAGAGACAAAGAGGTTGAAATAAAGGAATGTTAAAAGATATATTGTACACACATAAAGGAGCTAGAGTGGTTATATAAGCATCAGAATAGATGTTAAGACAAGAAATGTATTACTAGAGATAAACAGGGACATTTCATAATGATAAAAAAAGTCAGTACAGCAGGAAGATAAAACAAAAGGACGTCAAAAGATATGCCATGAAAACAATAACCAAGAGAGCTGAGTGGCTACGCTAATAATTTCAGAAAAAAAACAGACATGTAAAAATTTAGAGACAAAGAAGAATTTTTAATGATAAAGGGTATCAACATCAGGAAGACATAACAATTATAAACATATATGCATCTAACAACAGAAAGCTAAAATACAGGAGGCAAAAACTAACAGAATTGAAGAGAAATACACAATTCAAATAAAAATAGTTGGAGACCTCAATACCTCACTTTCAATAACAGAACTTGGTAAAGGTCAACAAGGAAATAGAAGAGATAAACAACACTACAACCAACTGTAACTAAAATATATTTAAAGAACACTCCACCCAATAATAGCAGAACATATTCTTAAGTGCACATGGAATATTCTCCAGGATAGAGCATATGTTAGATCTTAAAAAAAAAGCATCAGTAAATTTGAAAGGATTAAAATCATATAGAGTATGTTTTCTCTGACTAGAATGGAATGAAATTACACATCAATAGCAGAAGGAAATTTTGGAAATTCCAAAATATGTGAAAATTAAACAACATGCTCCTAAATAAATAATGGGTAAAAAAAAAAAAAAATCAGAAGGGAAATTAGAAAATGCTTTGAGATGAATGAAAATTAAAATACAACATAACTTATGAGATAAAGTGATTAGAAGGAAATTGTTTTTAAAAAGAAATACTTCAAGTCAATAATCTAGCCATGTACCTTAGGGAACTAGGAAAAAAAAAAAAAGAGCAAACTAAATTCAAAGCAAGCAGAAGGAAATAAAGATTAGAGTGAAAATGAGATAATTAAAAAACACAATAAATGAAACCAAAGGTTAGTTCTTTGAATAGATCAACTAAATGGACAAATCTTTAGCCAAAATGACTAAGAAAAAAGACTTAAATTACTAAAATCAGAAATGAAAGAGGGGATATCAATACGGATCTTACAGAAATAAAGATTATAAGAAAAGCTATTGACAATTGTATCCAACAAATTAGATAATCTAGATGAAATGGACAAATTGCTAGAAAGATATAAAGCACCAAAACTGACTCAAGAAGAAACAGAAAATCTGAATAGACCTATACCAAGTAAACAGAATGCTTTGTAATCAAAAGCTTGTCACAAAGGAAAGCCCAGGACTAGATGCCATTACTGGGGAATTCTACCACGTGTTTAAAGAAGAATTAATATCAATCCTTTATACTTTCCAAAATAAATAAATAAATAATAATAATAAATAAAATAAGAAGAAAAAAAGAGGAACCATTTTAGCATGTTCCCTGGTGGCTCTAAAGTACTTAGAATGGCTATCATCAACAGGACAATTAATAATAAGTGATGAAGAGGTTGTGGGGAAGAAAGAACCTTTGTGCACTGCTGGTGGGAATGTAAAATGAAGCCACAATGAAAAACAGTATGGTAGTTCTCAAAAATTAAACAGAATTATCATATGACCCAACAGTTCTACTTCTGGATACATATCCAAAAGAATTAAAAGCAGGGACTTGAACAGATATTTGTACACCTGTGGTTATAGTAGCATTATTTACAATAGCCAAAAGGTTTCAGAAGTAACTCGAGTGTCCATCAATGAGTGAATGGATAAATAAAATGTGATATGTACATATAATGGAATGTTGTTTAACCTTTAAAAGGAAATTCTGATACACGCTATAGCGTGTATGACATTTAAGACGTTATGCTAAGTAAAATAAGCCAGTCACGAAAGGACAAATATTGTATGACTCCACTTACATGAGATACCTAGAGTAGTTACAGAGACAGAATGGTGGTTGCTAAGGGCTGGGGGCTGCAAGGGAGAACGAGGAGTTATTTTTTAACAAGTACAGTTTCAATTTGAGAAGATGAAAAAGTTATGGAGATGGATGGTAGTGATGGTTATAGGAAAATGTGAATATACTTAATGACAGAAGTGTATACTTAAAAATGGTTAAAATGGTGAATTTTATGTTAAGTATACTTTGCCACAATTTAAAAAAACAGTCAAAGATATCATAAGGAAAAAAGAAAAAAACTACAGACCAATATCCTCACGAATACAGACCGAAAATCTTTAACAATAAACCAGCAAACAGAATCCAACAATACAGTCTTAGCTGCCTAATGACATTTCAGGCAACGATGAACTAACTGCATTTCGATGGTGGTACCACATAGCCTAGGGTTATAGTAGGCTATACCATTTAGGTTTGTGTAAATGCACACCATGATGTTTGTGTAACAATGATATCGCCAATAACACATTTCTCAAAAGGTTCTATCGTCATTAAACAGCACATGACTACATATAAAAAGGATTAGGCACTATGACCGAGTGTGATTTATACCAGGTATGCAAGGTTGGTTTACTATGCATGCAAAAAATAAAAAAATAAACAAACAAACAAACAAACAAACAAACTACAGTAAAATAAAAGACAAAAAACACACAATTATCTCAATAGATGCATAAAAAACTCACAAAATCCAACAACTTCCCATGATAAAAAAAAACCTCAACAAAGAAAAAATTTTCTCAACCTGATGAAAGACATCTACAAAAAACCTACAATTAATATTATACTTGCAAAAACTGAATGTTTTCCTCTAAAACCAGGAACAAGACATGTTTGTTGTCATAGCTTCCATTTAATACTGTACTGGAGTGTCTAGCCAAGGCAATTAGGCAAAATAAGAAATAAAAACTATTCATTCAAGTCAAAAAGGATGAAGTAAAACTATTTCTATTCACTGATGACATGATCTTGTTATACAGAAAATTTTAAGGAATCCAGGCCACGCCCCCCTAAACCCTACTAAAATAAATGAGTTCAGCAAGGTTGCAGAATACATATATAAAATTCAATTGTATTTTTATATACTAACAATAAACAATCCCAAAATAAAATGAAAAATTTCCATTTACAATAACATCAAAAAGAATAAAATACTTAAGTATAAATTGAAAACTATAAAACAGTATGGAAAGAAATTAAAGAAGACCTAAATAAATGGAAAGATATCCTATGTTCATGGACTGGAACTTAATATTGTTAAGATGGCAATTACTTCCTAAATTGGTCTACAGATTCAATTCAATCAGCATCAAAATTCTAGCGGGCTTCTTTGTAAAACGTGACAAGCTAACTCTAAAAAACTCACATAGAAATGGAAGGAATTTTGAATAGCCAAAATAATCTTTAAAGAGAATAACTAAACTTTGAGGATCTACACTTTCCACTTACAAAACTTACTAAAAAGCTATAGTAATCAAGACAATGTGGTACTGGTATAAACAAAAACATACAGGTCAATGGAAGTGAATTGAGATTCCATAAATAAACCTTTATATTTATGGTCAATTGATTTTAAATAAGGATAACAATCCAATTTAGTTAATCTTTGACAAGGCATAAAGGCAACTGAATTGAGGAAGGTTAGCCTTTTCAACAAATGGTGCTGAGACAATTGAATATACACAAGCAAAAGAATAAAACTGGACCTGTACCTAACACCATTTACAAAAATTAACTCAAAATGTAAACACAGGAGTACATCTACATGATCTTGGAATAGGCAATTATTTCTTAGGATTCCAAAAACACAATAACAAAACAAAAAAAAAAGATACATTTAAAATTTTGAGCATCAAAATTAAAAACTTGAGCATCAAAGAACATCATTAAGTGAAAAGACAATCATAGGAGAAAATATCTGTAAATTTTATATCTGTTAATGAACTTTTATCTAGACTATAAAAGAACTCCTACAACTCAAAAATAAAAAGGCAAGTAACCCAATAAAAATAGGCCAAGGATTTGAATGGACATTTCTCCAAAGAAGACACACAAGTGGCCAACAGCACATGAAAAAATACTCAGTATCATTGGTCATTGGGGAAATGCAAATCAAAAGCATAAGATACTTATCAGTATTTATCAGTAATAAATATTGCTGAGAATGTGGAGAAATTGGAACATTGATACATTGCTGGTTGAATTATAAAATGGTACAGCCTCTTTCCAAGACAGTGTGGCAGTTCCTCAAAAATCAATCAGTTACCATAGGACACAGCTACTCTATTCGTAGATGTACCTATGAGATACACCTAAGAGAAATGAAATATATGTCCACACAAAAACTTATACATGAATGTTCAAAGTAGCATTGTTGATACTAAATCAAAAAGTGGTGAAAGCCAAATGCCAATCAAAGATGATGAATGAATATAATGTGGTATATCAATACAATGGAATATTTTTAACCCTAAAAATGAACAAAGTACTGACATGTTATAACATAAATGAACTTCAAAAAATATTATGCTAACTAAAAGAAGCCAGACATAAAAGGCCACATATCATATAACTCTATTTATATGACAGACATAAAAGGCCACATATCATATAACTCTTTATATAAATATTTATATAAATATTTAATATAACTTTATATAAATAGAGTTATATGATATGTGGCCTTTTATGTCTGGCTTCTAGAATAGGCAATCCACTAACAGAAAGTAGATTAGTAGTTGCCAGAGGATGGGAAGAGGGAGAAAAAGAAAGTGACTGTTAATGAATACAAGGTTTCTTTTTGGGGTGCTGAAAATATTCTAAAATTAAAGAGTGGTGATGGTTGTGCAACTCTATGAATGCGCATTTTAAAAGGGTGAACTCTGGCATGTTACTTATAGCTCAATAAAGTTATTTTAAAAAGTGGATTAGCAAAAATAAGTTCAACGATTATAGTCACTAAACATAACTGAGTATATAAACGTCACAACTAAGAATTTCAAAACAGAGTTGTACCTAATTATCTATAATAAAAATAATACATAGACAATGTTAAAGCAGCAATTTAAAAAGTAATATATGTAAGACTTAAAAGGTGAAAAATCTCCTGCTGCCTCCTAAACAGTTAACATTCTTGGTTTTGAAAAAGGAGAGCATGGTGAACACCAGGGTTAATGAATGATACAGAGCAGCATTACATTTTGAGGAGGGTGCTGCCAATATAAAGAAATAGGGAATCACAGGAGAGGAAATAGTGACATGAACCCATACTTGGGTTGGCTTAATATTGTGAGTCACCACTTTGAGTAGAGCCTGTCCTTGGCAAAAATTACATATTGAGCAAGAGAACACATGCAAAGCAGCTCAAAACTGTTCTATTACAAAACAGCTCCCAATTGAAATAAGGCTTTTAAAATGAACTCTGGAATGTAATATACTATTTTCTCATTAGATGCCAAATCCAAATGATATCCAAGTAACCATTAATGATCTCTGATTCTAAATTGATTAGAAACACATTTATCAAAAGCTCACTATGTTCCAGACAAGGTGCTTAGTGTTGGGAACAGAGATAAGGACATGATTCTTGTCTTTAAAAAGCAGGGCAACATGAACATACAGAAGGGGAGGATCCAAGCCGCTGTGGCTGTCGTGCAAGCATGAGGAGTGGAGATGAGTATGCACACAACTGAAGAAGTTTAAGAGAAACAATATTCAAAAGGCAGAGGGTGACAGAGTGTATTTTTTCGACACCAGTATTACTTTATTTTTCAAGTATATGAAATAATAAAACTTCAATGTTGTCAGACTTTTTGACTACACGAGGCAATGTCTTTACTTTTTACTATGATATTCCATCAATTTCATTTAAAATTTTAAAATAATTTTAAAAAGTGTTTTACAATGTTAATGTAAATTTAGCATTTGTTAGAGATGCACAATGCTATCACTCAAGCAGAAGAGAAACTGACCTTGCAAACAACTCTTGAATGCCACTTTAACCTGAAAAATTTCTAATAACACTGAATCTTGTGCATTTGGTCATCTAAGAAAAATAATAGATGAGTCAATGTGTTAAACTGTGATTTCTGAATTAGCCAGTTTAGGATTCAAATAAAAATAATTAACACTGTTGGATACACAACTTAGGCTATTTACTATGTATGTAATCTTACTTATGCTTATGGATACGAACAAAAACATAAACAAAGTCTAAGTAACTCCCATAATACTTGATAGTGTCATAAACATGGTAGGAATTCAAATAGTTCTGATTATAATTTCATCTACTGGCAAACTGTTCAGAAAGCTTATTATTTACTTAAAAAGGTCACTTAGTACTTTTATTGTTGGAAATGAAGTTTTTCATGGAATTGATAAATGCTGTTACTATAAAGTATGACTCTACCCCCACAGAGTTTAGCACAGATATTTGGATTTAACACGAAGATTGTTTTGGCAAAAATATTTTTCTGCATGATCCCTTTTATATTTATAATGATGTATGTTCATATGTCACTACCTGTATCTTTGAAACTTATCTGTTTGAAAAATGCTGAAGAATCAATGTAAATACAGGCAATACCTTAATTGGAAGTTGAATACACAAAACAATGTAATTTACTTAACCCTTCGAAATGTGTTTTAAAATATCACATAAGCTTTTAAGTTAATAATAAAGTTTAATATTTATTTAGAAAACTACCTTCGAGTTTTTTAAAAATGAAAACGAACCCTTTGCTCTTGAACTAAACAAGGATATAGTATTAAAATGTAAGCCTTCCTTGTTTAAAGAAGCAAAACCTACTCAAGTGGGTACTGCCTGTTAGTTTAGAGATAAGCTCCTGTCTGCCCAGTGACTCAACGAATACAGATAAAGAAAATTATTCGGCTTAATGGATAAGAGACTGCCAATGTTGCTTAAAATTTAATACTAAATTCAATTATTTAACTATTTTATTAGCCAAAAATGTATTCAAAAGAGCTTCTAAATTTCTGATTAATGTACAGAAAAATGAAGATGCCAAGTTGATTTCTCCATGATGATTTTAAATGGACTTGTCTATTACCTAAAATAAATAATTAGTAACATATATGTCAAATGCTGGAGGAAAAACATAAAAACGTGAACATTTAATTCCAAGTCATTAACTTATAATAATGTTCATTAAATCTTAAAACTGTCCATCTTATTTATGAAACATTTTTCAAAGCAATTCAAAGAGTTATATGCAGATCTGATATTCCTTCTGTTATTTCAGACTAGAGAAAATGATTCCTAAAATATTGCTTCTTGGAAAAGTAAGACATGATGGACAAGTGCAGGCTGTCCCAAGTTACTAACATACATTGTGTCTCAAGCCTGTTTGCAAATTTTCTTGGAATTCATATTCATTCCATGTTATAAGTAGTAGATGATTTCCTAACATTCTTCTACGAAAGCTGACATTTCTTATGCTCCCTTTTTTTCATAACCCTTGGTGGTCATTCATGTATTTATACTCTATAGAAACAAGGTTACCATGAGAAGTTGTCTTATAATTCAAAGGTGATATCTTACATATACAATTTATCCTTTCATTTAGATTTAAGGTTTGAGACTTACAGAGCACTGATGCCAGGAACAAAATGTAGGTAGCTGAAGGAGACTTTTCAGTTTCAACAGCAGGAAGGAGAGATATGGTAAAAGGGATTTCGATACATTCAGATGAGAGAAAAATGAACCAGTAGCGAGAGGAGAACTAATATACTGAGTATTAAGCTACCATGTGTCAGGAACTGTGCCAAACTCCATGAGGCAAGAATTATCATCTTCATTTTTTAGACGGGCAAATGAGGTTCAAATGAATCACCCACTCAAAGTCATATTTCTTATGGTCTTTAGCCTAAAAAACATTCATTCATGTGCTCAGAATGGAATGAGAATTCAAGTCAACGTTTCTCCAAAGCTCAGGTTTTAAGATTAAGCGCACTTGAAGGTATCCCCATTCCTCTTAAAACTGGTAGAATGGCACAGTCCCAAAAACAACCTCTCATGAATGGAGTTAAAATGTTTTTATAAAAACCAATCAAACAAACGAAAAACTTATATAATGTACCCTAAACCAAGATTTGGGAAAGTAAGAGAGGACTGACTACCAATTAAAACTTCTTTTTCTTCCAAAGCACTAGTATTTCTTAATCCATTAATATTCCTAAAATTCTAGATAAGGGGTTATCTAGCATAAGCAATTACCTTTTATTCGTAATTTTGTTGAAATTTCCTTTACCATATATTCCTATATGACAGATCTAAATGCTGATTTGATTCTGTCACCACCACAAGTTGACCTTGAATAAGCTTCTTAACCTCTCTATGTACCTTAGTTTTCTCAATAAAAAATAGAGAATAGTGTTTAGTTTGTGGGATTAATGCAGATGAGAGATAACCATGCAGAGGGCAAACTACGGCAAACAGGCACATCATAAACAGTAGCCCAGACCTCTCTTCAAGCTTCAGATGAGTGTTTCTATCTTTTGTCAAACTGTTCAACCTCGGAGTCCCAACAGCACTTTAAATTTACGCTATCCACTGAGAACCATGTTCTGCTTCGAATTTGTTTCTTCTCTAATAGTCCTAATCTCTGAAACTTTGTGTCATTTTCCCAACCAGTTGGTCACAATACCAGAGTTTTTCCTGAAAAGTCTCTCCACTGCCTTAGCTGAAGTCCCAGCTATATGTTGGTTATATTGCTGCTATACTCTTTTAAGTACTGTCCCTGCCATCATTCTATCTTCACTCCTGTGCCCCTTCCAAAATGCCACCAGAGTAATCTTTCTTTAAAACACAAAAACTGAACCAAACCAAAAAAAGGAATCTGATCTCGTTACTCACTTGCTCAGAAAACTTCATTAGCTCCCAGCTGTCTATAAGTGCCTAGAAAATAAAAGTAAGTTTCTTGCACAGGCATGCACAGCTCTTCACCGATCTGACCACAACCTACAAACAACCTCAATGAACTTCTCAGGCACTCCTGAGTATACAAGGCCTTGTCATGAAGCTAGACATAGCTCTATGCTGTTTCTCTGCTTAGAATGCTTAGAATGCCCTTTCTCAGTCTAATAAATTAATACTTGTTCTTTGCTATTGACTGAATGTTTGTGTTCCTCCAAAGTTCTTATGTTGAAACCTAATCCCCAATGTGATGGTATTTGGAGATGGGGCCTTTGGGATGTGATTAAGTCATGAGAGCTCTGCTTTTATAAAAAAGATCACAAAGAGCTCCTTTGCCCCTACCACCACATAAAATTATAGTGAGAAGACCATCGTCTATGAACCAGGAAGTGAGTCCCCACTAGAGGTTGAATCTGCTGGGCCCTGACCTTGTATTTCCCAGCCTCTAGAACTGTGAGAAATAAAACTGTGTTGTTTATAAGCCACCCAGTCTATGGTATTTTGTTATAGCACCCCAAACAGACACAAAACCAGTTCAAATTATATCTCTTCAACAAAATTTTCAAGATTCCTCCTGGCAAAGTAAGGTATTCTGTCTTTTATTTTTATAGAGAATTTTCATTCAGTATTTTTCAGCAGTTGGAAATACATTAATGAAAAAGACAAACACATTCTGCCACTGAAGCTTGGAGAGATACTATTCACAGAAGACAAATAAGAGATTACAATTTCTTGTAAGGAGTACGTTATAATAAGTGTTATAAAAGTACGTAGGAAGGGGAACCCATGGAATATTATTCAACCTTAAAAAGGAAAGAAATCTTGTCACTTGCTACAACATGGATGAAACTTGAGGTCCTTATGCTAAGTGAAATAAGCCAATCACAAAATAACAAATACTGTATGATTCCACTTACTTCAGGTATCTAAAGTAGTTAAATTCACGGAAAGAAAGTAGAATGAATGGTGGTTAGCAGGGGCTGGGGGAAGGGGGAAATAAGTTGTTTAATGGGTACAGAGTTTCAGTTTTGAAAGACAGAAATCTGTTTCACAACAATGTAAATATACTTAACACTACTGAACTGTACACTCAATAATGGTTAAGGCAGTAAAATTTATGTTATGTGCTGAACACGATTTTTTAAAAATAAGAAGGGGACCCAGCCCAATCACGGTCAAAGGTAACCTATAAATGAAATGACATTTAAGCTAAGACCTAAGTAGCATCTAACTTCTTCACCATAACTTCAAATACATGGCTAAGTTTTTCTCTCAGTCCCCTTCTTACCTAGCCCATCAGTAACATCACAGCTGACCACTCCCTCCTGCTTGCAACATGTCCTTCACCTGGTTTCCAGGACCGAGCCCTTGCCTGGTCCTCTTGCCTTCACCAGCCACTCTTCAATCTTCTTTGCTGGTTCCCCCTTATTACTTGGAGCCTAGTCCTCAGACCTCTTCTTTACATACAACTCCCTTGCAGTCTCACTGAGTTGAATCTAATGAAGTGTTTCTCAACCTTGTTTTCATTATTACTCCTTCAAGGAGCCTTTTAAACATTTTTTTTTTTCCTCTCAATCATCCCATCTCCATTAATTGAAATAATAAGGAATAAGCCTGTGTTGGGTAGGGTTGAGTTTTGGAGCAAACCACTGTTAATACCTAAAACCTTTTTTCACCCCAAGAACCAATTTTTGCCCCATTTGGAGTGCTATTGGCCTTGATGAGAGATGGTATTTAATGATTTTAAATACCATCTCTAAGCTGAAGGCCCTCACATTTTAGCCCTTATCTCTTCCCTAGACTCCACCCATCTATCCAACTCCCTCTTCGATACCTCCGCTAAGATATTTAATAGGTGTCTTAAATTAACACATGGCAAAACGAACTCCAGACTTTTCAACCAGATCATGCTACCTCCCTGTTCAGAGCCCTCAACGTCTGCCATCCTCTTTCAGACAAAAAGGCATCATTACAGTTGTCTACAAGGCCCTAGTGAGGAACCACCCTCTTCTTCACCTCTCATCTCATCTCCCACTTTTCCCTTCCTTAAGTCCCAACCATACTGGCCACCCTGTAGCTCCTCAAAAATGCCAGCCTTGCTTCTACCAGGGCCTTTGCATTAGATGTCCATACAACGCAGGATTCAGTCAAGTACAGCCCATGGCTTCTCTTTGTAAATAAAGTTTTATTGGATCACAGACCGACTTACTAGTTTAAGTAATCTAAAGCTGCTTTTGCACTATAATAGCAGAGTTGAGTGGCTGCAATGAGACTATATGGCTTGCAAAGCCTGAAATATTTACTATCTGGCCCTTTACAGAAAAAGTTTGATCCTTGACTTAGAGAGCTTTTCCATCAGATAACCCTGCACTTTGCTCCCTCGCTTCCTTCAGATTTTTGCTCAAATATGACCATCTCAGAGAAGCTATGAAAAACAGCCCTGTCATACCTACTCCCTAGTCCATCATGATCTCCCCATCCCACTTCCTGCTTTATTTTTTTTCTATAGCACTTATCATCTGATATTCTACATTTTATTAGTTTATCTTGTTTGCTGTCTGTCTCCCCTATCCTAGAATACAAGCTCAACAGGGCAGAACTTTTGTTTGTTGCATTATTTCCAATAGTCCCTAATACAGAGAAGGTTCTCAATAAATATTTGATGAATGAATGAATTTTAAGCACCTAATAAATACTTAGAAATGAAAGAGAAAGGAAAGGGATTTTAGGCAGTATGCGTGAGGGTCTGCCACTAAAGAGAGAGTGTGGCATATCCATAACATCAAATACTGAGTTGCATTAAATTTGATCTATTTACAGGTTTGGTGCCCCAATTAGACTGTGTTACTTAATGAGAGGAGCTGTATCTAATTCTCTATTCTACTTCCAGTATCTAAACTTTTATCCGATACCTAAATCTCTTCTAACATCCTCAGAAATATCCTAGAGCCTCTGCCTAAATATGTCTAATGATCAAGAGCTTATGACATTTTGAGTTTGCCTGTACTTTTTTTTCAAGTGAAAGCTCTCTATTAGCTGTATGATTTTAGACCAAGGTATCTTAATCTTTGCACTACTGACATTTTAGGCTGGATAACTTTGTGTTGAGGGGGCAATTCTGTGCATTGTAGGATGTTTAGCAGCATTCCTAGCCTCTACCCACTAGGTGCCAGTAGGACCCCCTAGGTGTGACAACCAAAAAAGGTCTCTAGATATTGCCAAATGTCTCCTGAGGGCAAAATCACCCCTGGTTGGGAACCACTGCCTTGATATCTCCATACTTCAGTTTCATCTACAGATGAAAGATCATCGATTAAAGATGACTGAAAGTACAGTCTTAATAAGAGGGAACAAATTATGTCATGAAAGAAGTTAATATTTTTGTTGTTTTCCTTATTACCTTAATAGATGATAAAACTTCCTTGTGTAATTTAAATGGTTCAATTACATAATTATTTGAAAACACAATAAGAAAACTGGGTTGTTTACAAAAATATATCAAAAGACTAAAAAGATGTAAAGAATATTCTAGAACCTACATTAAAGAAGCATGATGATCAAAGGCAGTGCAAAATCTTTGATTCAATCCTGTTTTGTTTTTTTTTTTAATGTCTACAAAAGATATTTTTGGTATAAGTGGAAACTCTGAATATGGACTAAATAATAGAGAATATTAATGTATCACTGTTAAATTCCTTTGGTGAGATAACGGTATTGTGGTTCTGTAGGAAAATGTCTTTGTCTCTAGGAGATTCAGATTGAAGTATTTAGGAGTCAAGCTCCATGATATTTGCAACTTATTTTCAAAGGGTTAAAAAAAAAAGTGTGTGTGTGTATGTGTCTTTAGAGACAGAGGGGAGATAAAATATGACAAAATGTTTGCAAATGTTCAATCAAATTAAAGGGTATGCAGGTATTCTTTGAACTATTCTTTCGACTTTTCCATAGGTTGGTAATTGCTCAAGATAAAAACCTGGGAAAAATACATCTAGTATATAAATCAAATTATATCCACGTTGAATTTGCAATTGACCACAGAGCGCACACACACCCCTTTTCTAGCACTTTATTTAAAGTACTTTACCAATACTTTCACTCTGTCAGAATTTTCTGGGATAGCTGGAGGCCCTGCTGGGAACAAGCTATTCTGAAAAAGCAACCCAAGTGATTCTGATCTGGTGCTGGCCATTCTCTACTCACTCTTCAGAACCACTGCAATAGGCTGTGAACTCCTTAAAGGCAGAGACTGTGTCTTAGCAATCAGACACCAGACCAGAGCCAAATGCATTCAATAAATATTTGCTCAGTGTTGAACAAATGGCTCCCATATACTGTTTCCTTCCTCCTCTTACTTCTCCTCTATACACCTTTTTCTGAACACTGGGGTGAGAAGGGAGGGTTAAAAAATTGTGTCTCAATGGCTTTACTTCAAAATAAACTCACTTGAATTAATTGTAACATCATTAATCATTATTACAATGATAAGTGAAACAAACAAATAGGACAATCCAAAACAAAAAAACACTAAAAATAATTTTTCTCTTTTAATTATACTGTAGCATTTTCACTTCCTTCTCCAAAAATGACAAACTCCGCAAATCATCTCCTTACTGTAGTATAACGCAACTATGCCATGTAACTAAGCTATATTAAAAACAGTCCAGCAAACAAATAGTATTATCAAAGGCTAAATAAAGTTTTGTTTCTTTTAGCATCTATTATATCCTTTCCTGTGTACAATATTGTTCTATGTGAGCTGCAGGAAAAAAAACCTGTGAAGCAAAGGGCGTGGTACTGAATATCAAAGTTCAGACTTAATGTATTTTGTCCAAAATGGTGCCCATTATAAAGACATTGGCAACAGTTCTTAAAAAGTTCCTTCCCACAAACTGTAAAATACGGTATATACCAGTAGGGAAATTTGCTATAAGATTACCAAAACATTTGTTACCTTCAAGCTATGGTGCAGGTTATTTTAGGCAAAATTAGCTTTAAGAGACTATTTTGATATACATGATTGTAGGAAACGTGTTCCAAAAACAGTAATGCAAACTAAATATTTTCCAAATCACTCTTTTATTTAATTTAGCACCTCCTATGTCAAGTGTTACCATGGACTTTATGGGAAATACAGAAGAGCAGACTCTGTCCTCGGAAGACTTAAAAGTCCATCCAGTGACAAATAAATAATCCCAATAAAGTTGGATAAATGCTAAGACATAAGCAAGGGTTTCTATTCAAAACTTTTAACTAGGAGGAGGGAAGAATGAATGGGAAGAAGTGTAATGGAAGGTATTAAACTCTAATAGAAAGCCATTAGCAAACCTAATAGTACATGTGGTATGTCAGCATTTAGAGTCCCGTGAGACTTGCTAGACTGAAATAAGGAGGATGTTCATTACCTATCTCTGCCAACCGCAAGCCTGTGTTAAATCTACTTTGTGGAGAAAGAATCAAGTGCAAAGGATCAAGATGATGTCACATAGTGCTATGGACCAACTCTCATGATCCAATATGGCGAGAGAAGGGGAATGAGGGATAAGGAGGATGTGCGGGTAGGAGAAAAAAGTATGTACATAGGCAAGGAGACGTAAAAGGACCTGGCATATTTTAAGGCTGATTTTTTTTAAAGGTATCCTCTAAGAGTTAATAATACTGTTTTATTTCTGTGCTCATTAAAATATATGAGACAAGTGTTATGTTTTTAGCATATTAACACCTTTCCAAGTTATAATTCAAAATATTTTCAAAACTACAAGTGTATAATACCTTCCAGTCGATATTTATAATAATTACTGTATTCGATAGAGAACAAAAAGTTAGTTCTAAGAAAGTAAAAGATATACACCTGAAACAGACAAATTAGGTGGTATACTGTTTCAAAAAATTGATATATTGACTGGTAAGCTTATTTTTAAGTACTCAATACCCTTGTGCAACTGTGGATAGACTCAGGCAAGAGTTCGCTAATCTTTGTCAGATTTACAAGGATGCTAAGTAGACAGACAGACAGCACTTTCACAAGTGACAGCACTTGCTCAACCTTCCCCTCCTCAAACCCCACCACCTTTTATAAACTTATTAATAACCACTGACATTTAAAAAATGCTGAATGGAAAAGCAAGATAAATACCTTTGAAGGGGAAAAAACGAATCAAATGTCAACTTTGCCCCCCTAACCCAAACTAATATCTAACACAGGAAATGGTGGTGATTAAAATGCAGTAAATTATGAAGAAGAATATATTAAAGATGATCTACAGTAAAAGACTTCCTCATGCCAAAGATAGTGTGGTATACAAAATACATCTTGTGAGGCAAAAGACTGCATTCCCTTCCTAACTTTGCTAATGATCTAACAGTCAAGGTCCTCATCCCTAAATTGACAAGATTTAATACCATAAGGTCCCCATGGTCCCTTCCAGCTCTGAAATAAATCTTTAATTTTAATCTTCAAATTCATGACTTTTAGTTTTGTTTAATGGAATGGGGAGAGGGAAAGTCAGGAAAGTACTCTTAGTTCTACAGATAATATTTCTGTTCAATAGAGTGTATCTTGCTAAGTACTCTTGATATTTCTCACCAATATTATAACCACTATGAATCCAAGGAAACCCTACGTTGATTGTGATCTTCGATCCTCCTTAAAAAATGCTTGGAATTCCTTTACCACAGTTAAATTTTCTATGCCAACCATAAAACCCTCAAAGTGATGAAAAGCAAACATGATTTGCTTGTTATTCTCTGCAGATGTCAGTATATCTGTACACATATCATAAACCAGTTGTTATTATGATACAATTTTTATGTGTATACATAAATTTTCAGTTTATATATTATATTATATGTAATACATATTATATGTATAGATATACATACCTTTGCCTGGAATAATTTCAACAGAGCACTGATTGCTCAATAGATACCTGACATTTTCTCAAAAATAAATGTGATATATAAACTAGTGAATGTAGTCTACGGCTATGCTACCCTGAACAAGCTCGATCCTGTCTGATCTCAGAAGCTAAGCAGGGTCGGACCTGGTTAGTACTTGGATGGGAGACCACCTAGGAAGACCAGGTGCTGTAGGTGTGAAAAATAAGGGATTGTAAACTGACAAGGTCCTTGCAATCTGTGAGGTCAACTAAGGGTTGCCTTGCCTAAAACAAACAAATAAACAAAACTAGTGAATGTAGGATGATCTGTTTCTACCATAACTCACTAAAACATTTCAAATGAAACAGACATGAGAAGTAAATCTTACAAAAAGAAAATTATTAGTTATTAACATTTTAAAAGTATTATTTTAGCAAATACAGTCCATTCCAACATAAAACTGACCACGAAAGCCAAAATACTAATAAAATAAGGATTCCTAATGTTACTAAACCCAAACAGGTTTCCATTTAGAGTCACTACAATTTCTACCAACATAAGTCTTTCTAAAATGAACAACATTCCTCTAGCTTTAAAATAGCTTTTTTGTATTATCAACAATCTTAAGAGATTTTTAGCCTAAAATAGACTAGTTCATAGAGCAATTTTTCTTTTCTAGGAAAAATGTAAACATTCATGATTTTAGAATTAAAAATATGACATTTGATTGAAATAATCACCACCATTCTTAAAGGAGATACCAGTTGAGAAAAGCATCAACCTACTAAATATCCAACAAGTTAATAAATACAATTCTGGGTATTCCATAGCACAAAAGAAATATATCTTGAAAAAAGAAAATCACTTGGTTTCATAGCAATGGATACCACATTAGATCAAATTACATCACAAAAAATTCTTGAGGCACTATTCAAATGCTTTTGATAGATCTAAGCTCTTCTGCATTTACCTCACAACTCTTTAAGGCCTCTATTTTCTAGATTACAACATAACAACTTATTAGAGCATAAGAAATCCACTAGCCTTGAACTGTAACAGAGAAGGTACTATGTGTGATTGTACTCCCAACACCTAGCTCAGTGCCTAGCACACAGTAAGTGCTCAATAAAAACCTATTAAGTGAATGGCTATTTTGATAAATGGGCTATTAGATGTTTTGTTGCTTTTTACTTTAATGTCTGTTTTAATCACTGGAATATGATTGTTATTATTAATATAAATCTAGAATTAAAAAAATTATTTTCCATTTAATACAAATACCAAAAATAGCTGTCTCATCCTCTCAAAAATGAGCAAATAGACATGAGAGAGTACATAAAAGTATATAAAAGACAGAAAGAGTCAAGTGAGTGGAATGCTTCTTGAAAACAACATATAAGATTGGGTCTGGAGCCTACCAACAGCCCAACCATCACGACAGTGCTATGGGTCACAGGAAACAGAGGTGATAAGGGAAGTCTGCACTGGCCAGGTGTGTACTTCTATTCCATCCCTTTGGCAAAGAAAAGCAAAACAAAATTATGCTCTAAAGACACCTGTTTTTAAAATAGTCATAGATCTTTGAGTTTTGAAAAGCTGGCAGGTAATCTAAAGGCCAATAAGAACCACACTGGAATCATATATAATGATAATTCTAAAAACAATTAACAAGACAAAAATGCCATGAGGTATTAGGTAAGGGCTGGGGGTAGCATGTACAAGGGAAGGGCAGACAAAGCAAATAAATACAAGTTCCGTTAAAGCTTAAACTGTGACTCAAATTTGAAAAATCCTGTTGAATCACAACTTCCCAGCTAATTTTCTTACAACTAGAAATAATTAGAAGCTATCTATTCTAAAGAAAATATTTCCAATATAAACACCTTAAACTCAAGTGAAAGGATATCAAATACTGTCAACCGAATTTCACAATACAAATAAATGGCTAAGTGACCACAGCAAGCAACTTCTGTGCCAAAACGATGAAGTTTTTCTTTAGAAGTGAGAAGGCTTTGGTGGGCACATGTTATTTATCTCTAAGAAAAAAACCCATCAAATCTTCAAGTCAGCCCAAGAAAAAGATTCCATAGACCTTTGCATTTCAATTTCTAGAAAGATTACTAGAATAAAATTTTGATTTGTGTTAGCTCTTTTCTTCAGAACACATAAAAATAAACCAAATCTACAGTTATTTGTTTCATTAACTAGCTTAAAGTTAATCTCTAAAACAAGATTTCACTTCCCTCACACCACACACACAAAATGTAAGACAGCAATGGTGGAAGCCAGGTTTCTGTGTTAGAGAAGTGAATTCATAAACATATCATAAAAAACAAAATAGTTATAAAATACTATCCAAAAACAACAGACATTATTAACGATAAATGTCACCTACTACTAATATGAGCTTAATAAAAAAATTTCATAAATCAACTGTGATTGAAAAATGTTTCAATACTGAATAATAAAAATTCCTATAATAATGAGAAATACAAACTAAAATACAAACTAAAACTCCCTACAAGGAGGTGAGAAAAAACATTTACTTTTGAAAATGAAGTATAATTTTCTTAGTAGTGCCTCTGCATTCTAATATCCTCAGAATGAAATGTCCCTCATATCTGAATTTTCCAACCTGAAGCTTACTTCTTTATGTACCTAACTTCTTCTCTTTTTTTTTTTTTCTTTTTTACTAAAACCTTGCTAAAATGTATTACACATTCCTGACCTTTCTTAGAGCATACTGGAAGCTTTTATTGAATGTGGCATCATTAAAAATAGTCATCCTCTCAGGGTCATGAAGCAGAGAAAGCTCTACCCGCACTGGCAAGCCTGCTTTCATTGTCTGCTTTTAAATTTTTCTTGACACCCTCCTTTACCACTGAGCTGCTTGATCCCAGTCACTTCTCACCAACTGTCAAATGTGCTTGCCTCTAACATCTTGTCACCTCATGTTTGGACTACTACAAAACCCTTCTAATCTGCTACTTCCAATTCGATAGGAAACCTAATATTAAACTTATTTGAACTATGGGGTTTTTTTTAAATAAATAAAAGGTATGAGCTTTAATGTAGTAAATGTATGGGGGTGTTTTGAAATGGTTTAATCTTCTCTAATTTACTTTCTATTTCTCTCTGGTGTTCCAAATAGAAAAAAAATCCTGGAAAACCATGAAAAATATTATTTAACTGAATTTTTCTAAATATGATAGTTCTTACTAAAAGTGAAAAATTTTCATCTTCACACTCAGATTCAAATGTTATATTTGAGCAGTAAGCACAAAAATAAGTAGTACATTGAGGTCTGCCATTTACGTTGTATTAGAGTTGAAATCCTTTCTTCATTGTTAAAACATTACATTTACTTTCCTAATATAATTGGTTTCATATTCTAAGCTAATAGCATTATTATGCTCTATAAAGTTGTCACTACCTGCTATGATTTCACTAGAACCACGCACTCACTGACACATAAAATGTACTTCCATCATGCCAAATTATATTCATTCTAACAGCATATGGCCAGCTAATTAGAAGGTAAGAATCCGTTAGATGAACTCAGGCCTACTTCCTAAAGGAGATACATATATACTAAATTGTAAAGAAATTTTTATTTTAAAAATTAGGCTACCCTAACTAACCTTTCGGACTCCATATTTTTATTTCATCTACTTTCAACTGATTTTTGGAATTGTTTTTTTACTGTAAAATCTTTAAATGGACTTATTTTTAATGTACCAAATCACGGTAAATCACAAACTACAGGTCATATATTAAAATCACTAATAATTAACTAAAATTTACTTGATATTCACTCCACACTCGAATGTACTAGGATTGTGTGTTTTAGGGGAAAAACAGTGGTAGTTTTAAAACATCTGGATAAGTTATTTAGAGTAGCTGTGAGATCTCATTCTCTTTAATATTAGACTAGACTGTGGAAAGGTTCTGAAGAAATGTTATTCAAAATCAAAACTGAATAGCTTCTCGATGTTCCTTCCAGACCCAGAGACTAAGAATTATATACACATCTACATCCAACAATACAAGTAACAACTAAACACAACTTTCTGCAAACCAATGCTTTTACTTAATTGGAGGATATTAAAGAGGTGGATCTGTGCAGTTTTATGTGTTCTGCTAGTTATCTGGGTCTTTTTTGTCTACATTCTCTTTGCTTCTACTGAACCAGAACTGCTTTTACTTTCCAAATTTTAATTTTTAAACCAAATTCTAATTGTAGTATGGGTCCATATTACTAAACTGATTTACCTAACTAGCTACATGACCTTGGGAAGACACTTCTTGTAAAATGAGAGGCCTTGTACTAAGATCCACTAGAATGTAACCTCCATGTTCTGTTTACCACTGTACTCCCAGGCCTGGTATATGGAAGGCATTAAATGTTTACTGAAAAAGAGGATCATTCCTGTCTCCAAACTACAAATATAAAATAAACTTAATCATTTTTCTTTTTTAACAATTAGATTCTAATCTGTATATTACCGAATATTTTTAAAAGGACACTGAAATTTCCTATGCATCAAATAAAGCTTTATATATTTTAATATAAAGTATTCGCTTTTTAGGAAAAACAAAAAACAAAAAAACAGGCAAATCATGCAAGAACTGACAAACTTCACCTGGTTTGTTACACTTCCCTTCTCTTCACCCCCTTTAATCCATTACTGTGTCCTGTCCCTTTTTCCTTTGAAAAGAAGGTAGCTTGTAGGGAGAAAGTGCAATAAACGTGGAGTGAGAAGGCCTGAGTTCTAGTGCCATCTCTTTTATTAACTGGCTCTATGGGGATAAGCCACTTCTCCTTTGGGGACCTGCAAAGACTGCATCTGTAAAACAAGGCAAGCTGAACTAATTATTAATTTCTGAAGTCTTCTGCTTTCAAAATCTATGATACTCCTTTTATTCTGCCCATTATTCAATTCCTAACACCTTGATTCAGTGCTTGCCACATCATTCCTAGACTCGTACAGTAGCCTCAAAATGTGTCTCTTTATTTTTCCTTCTTATTCTAAATGTGATTCAATCCTAAAATTACTAGTTAAGCAGAGTGAAAAACACATTGTCTTTGAAGTGTGAATGGATCAGGTTTAAATTCAGACTCTGCCACTAACTAACCATATGTATAAAATGGTGATGTTATTAACTATCTCACTGAGAATTAAACTGTATAAATTACCTAAAACAGTGCCTGACATGCTGTAGGTGCTCAACAATGATGAGCTCTTTTCTCTATTTCCCAAGATAAAAACCCTCAGTTTCCCACTATCTACAGCAAGGATGACCAACTTGCTGCACAGATGGCATGCAAGATTTATAAAACCATAGAGGCAAAATTGGATTAAACATTCTCATCAGGCTCTTGTGTGCCAGCAAAGTGTCTACCTGTATTCGTGAAAATATGCTTCTGGGTAAAGTAGCCTCAGTCACCAGCCCTTTGTGAACTCTCTCAAAATTAAATGCCAAATTGACAAGTCGAGAGGAAGTGAAAACTTGACACAACTCCTTAAAAAGATATAGATTCTCTGGATTTTACCTGAAAGCACACTCCTCAGCCTATCATGTGAAAAGAAGCCAATCCCAATTCTTTATACTTAAATGTACAGGCAATACAGCTAGTGTTAAGAGTACCATCAAGCATTATAATTTAATTTGATTTTTCAACTACAGGAAATTAAAAGGGTTGACCAAAAAAATAAAAAATAAAAATAAAATTTCTCCCCAAATGAGGATACACTGAGCTTTGCAGAGCTATACAAAAGCTTCAGAAAAAGCAATGGCTTTCTTCTTGATTTCAAAACTGGGTTAAAAGTGGAAGGAACAAGGAGAGGAGTGATGGGGGCTTGCAAAGAGTAATTCGTTTCTTAAAGTGACCTAAGTACAATTACTTAATTATATGGAACTTTTAAAAATCCCAAACTAGAAATAACAATCTTTACTTTGAAAACATTAGTCACTGAAACAGTTGAGTTACTGGGTAACAGAGGACAATCAATCAAGTATATAGAAGTCTAGAAACCAAAGAAATCTTGTGAAGAAACCTAATTTTGTGAAATGCAACCTTCTTTCTCAAGCTACTTCAGCCTGAGCAACTGTGAAAAAAGCATATACTTAGAAAGAATTCTTTTAGAAGTTTTAGCTTCTTTAAGAATACCCAAATTCCTCTTTTTGCTTAAGAACAAAACCACTAATTGAAGATCTGTGTTCTTCTGTGATCAGGCCAACCTGCTCTACTGGACCCTTTGAAATACACTAACCAATGAATAGGACCAAAATTCCTGCCATGAGCTGCCAAGCTGCTTTTGGTTCATTTTTTACACTGCAGTTAAAGTCCATTTTTCCCATGTTCTTTGCTCACATCCCAAACTAAACAATCCTAATTTTCTCCACCCAGAGTCAAGTTTTATCATCAAAGCCATTCACCTAGATGGCCCTTTCTCCTTAACGGCCTTCCCCACTCCCATTTATCTCCCTCCTGTCCTCTGCATACAAGTCCTTCCCCAGGCTAGTTTTCCCTCATTTTTGACCTTATCTATGACCAGTACTCCCCTTACCCAGATTTGGTCCTAGCTTCATCCTCCAATTCTAGTCCTCATCATTGCCTAGTCCCTCTTCAGCTCCAAGTCCTGCCTTGGCCTTTTACCTCTAATCTCTCTGTCCAATCCCCACGACTTTAATAATACCTGACCTTATTAACGCCTGCTCCCAACCCAGACCTTACTGCAGCTAAGCCCCCTCTCCTGCTTTATTTCAATTCCTGTCATTCTTGGCCCCTGCCCAGTCCCTCTTCATTTTAGACCCTCCCCAACCTCCTCTCTTTCTGGTCCTTGGCTAAAACTCAAACCCCATTCCTAACCCCTCTGACTTCCTCTGACCCTAGCAAAGGCCACTTTTCTGGCTGGCCCATCCCATTTTTTCTGACTCTGAACTTAGTACATCCCCACTCACTCACCGAAACTCGGTGCCACAAAATCTCAGACCCTAGCCTTATCTACTAGTACTCCATTTCTGAACCCCAATACGTGCGTCCTCCGCATTACACACTCCCAGCTACTGTCTGTCTTACCCCATCTCCGACGCTAGCCTTGGACGCTCCTGCTCATCCCGGACCCGGGTTTGCTCCATTGGTTTGCTTAACCCAAAGCCTACGAGACCCCCTCCCGACCCTGACGCGCAGCCCTGCCCAGCATCCCTAACTCCCAGGTAGCTCTTCCCTTATAGGTCCCTCTCCCCACTTGACCCCAGTGCGGTGACCTCTAACCGTAACAAGCTTGGTGCTCTGTTCTCTTTTTCTGTGCCTTCCCCCGCCCCATACTCCCTCCAAGCTCCAAGCTCAGTGGGGTGTGTCCCCTCCAGCCCACTGGCCTCTCCCGCCATGGTCAGGTTGCCCCTTCTCACCTCGGCGTCCACCACCTCGTGG
>NW_006441955.1:7076644-7089226 GCF_000325575.1 Pteropus alecto
TCCCGCGGGGCCGCGCCTCCGCTCCCGGAAGCGGCACGAGCCGCCACCACGCTCGCCGTTCACCGGCGAGAATGGGGGGGATTTTTTTATTTTTATTTTTTTAATTAAAGGAGCGAAAGGAGGAGCCGCGCTGAAGGGCGTCTCTAGGGTGAAAGGGCCGCCGTGAGGCCCGGGCGGAGGCGAGGGAGGGTCCTCCGTCGTCGTCGCCGCCGCCCGCCCATTTCTCCAGCAACAGGTTCCCTCGGGAGCGGGAGGGGCAGGAGTGACACACAGCTGGCCACACGGAACGTCCCCGAAGTGCCCTAGCCGTGGATCCTGCGCAACCCTGACGGCTGTTCCCTCCGCTTCTCAGCGCGAACCTCCTCAGAATCCCCGTTGGACGCCCGGTCCTGGACTCGCCGGCCCCAGCGCGGCCCGAAACGCACGGGTCCTGATGGGAATTCACTCGCTGCGGCTGTAATGCACCTCCAACCCCGCCTGAAATGCACCGCGGTCTTGAAGGAAATTCACCCGCCACGCTGCCTGAACTGCACCCCAGGGCATAAACGCATGCCCAAACCAGACATATCGACCTAACTGAGCTGAAATTTACCCCCACGTACACTTGACCTAAGTCTCTCCATCTCACTGAAATCCCCCTCCACCGGTTGAAATCAGTTGCCAGCCCTCTGAATTTTCCATCCAACTCTGACTGACCACCTGCCCTAACCAAACCCGACTGAACTCTACCAAACTCTTAAGCTGAAAATACCCTAAGTCTGAAATATATTTTTACAGCTCCAACTCTAAATCCCAGTGCTCTCTATGAAAACCACAAAAAACCCAGACTGCATCAACCTTCCAAAGCTGAAGACTCGTTGGAACTCCTTGGGCTTTGCTCTCCGTCGGGTGCTGACCCACCCCCACCCCCCACACTCGACTGCAACCTTTGGCTCAGGGTTCCCTCTTTGTTTTGGGGAGGGGACCCCCACCCCTGTTTGTTTCTACAAACAGGCCTCCTTTATTTGCTTTCTCTTTCCACCTTTAGCGTTAGAGTCTTTAGTCCCCTTGGCTCCACCATCTTTGCCTTGGCTCTTGATATTATTTCCCCTCTTCAGTTTCCTTTAAGCCATGCTAACTCTGGGTTCTTTCCCCCACTTTCTTCCAAGGTCCAGATGCCTTTTCCTTAGCGCTAATGCCGTCACCGTGGTTTTTTTTCCAGAACTCTGAAGTCCACCAACTAACCTCTCTTATTCCATCAAACCCCTCCTGTCGCCAACCAACAGTTACGAAAATCTCCACTATTCAAGACTTTAATTAGTGGTATGGAGAAATTTTCTCTGCACTCTGTTAGCACCTTTTCCCCTGGACCATGCTTGGTATTTGCTACCTATATTTATAAACACCAGCGATTTGATGTACAAGGTGACTTTATCAGTATCGTTTACAAAAAATGAAGTAGTTGTATTTGTTGTACTGATTAAAGGCTAGGCTATAGACCAAAGACTAGGTCTTATATCCAAAGGAAGTAAAGTCTCTTAGTTTGGGAATAAAAATAACAAATCCTGCTTATACAATAACAAAAAAAGAACCTACTAAGGAAGAATGCCTATAATTCGATCGGGTCACAATGTATATATTGAAATAAAATTTTATTAAGTGTTATCAACTTTTAGGTACTCGGTGACATTTTAAATAGCTGTGACATATGATGAATAAAAGTAGCCTGTCATAGAGTACATAGCAAGGTATTTAATTTATTCAACAAATATGTACTGAGTATTGATCAGGCGCCAAGTACTGTTCTTGGCTCTGGTGATGCAACAAAGCAGACAAAATTCGATGATGGCAAAGTGATGGCATTCGATTTTGTCCTGTGTTTGAAGAGTTAATTCAGTGACCAAATTAATAAATGAGTTACAAGGGGAGGGAGAGTAACAGGGAAAGAAAAAATTGTTTGCCACTAAAATTCGAAATAGAACCCAAGAGGTAATAAGACAGAGCCGACCAATTCAGATGGCACATAAAAAAGACTCATCAACAGTGGCAGGTTTGTAGAACATGACAGGGGAAGCTGTGCTAAGCTGAGAAGAGGAAGCAGAGAAGAAAGCAGAGAAAAACAAACTCTGTGATAAAAACTGGAAAGGAGCCACTAAGGGTACAAAAAACAAGGAAGGCCATTTTTGAACCGGATCCTGGAGTGACTGAAAAGCCAGAGTGTCATTTGAGGATGCAAGTAGTATAGTCACACTTTTTTTCATGTAAGAAAGCAAATGAGCACTTTAAACTCTTGAATTGAGATAGCAGGGGAGGGACCTATGGTATGAATATTCATACTTTCACTTACGTTTGTATTTATTTTTTTGCTTTGTATTTTTACATTAAAATCTTGAAAATGTTAAAAGGACCAAAAAAATTTAAGAAACGTTCAATTTGCATTTATCTTTCTCGGGAAGCTTCTAGAAGAAAAAAATAGCTGGATTCAGAAGAGGTATAATGAACTGTCCTGAAGATAAGATATGAGGATTTTCTAATATTAATAAGTCATTTAAAAAATATTTATTGAAATATTTACTGATCCAGGCTGAGGACTAGAGAGACAATTGTGAGCAAGATGTGCATGGTTTCTGCCATTTTAGAATTGACCATATTTACAGGGAGATAAGACAAATAAGTAGTAATCATAAAGTGTGATAAATGCTTTGATAGGGAAATTGCAGGATGTAAGGGGCAAATTTCTTGCTCTCTGTGGGGTAAATTTCCTCATCTAGGAATTCTAGAATGTTTCCGAGAGGATTATATATAAACTATAATCTGACAGAAAGTAGGAGAGCCAAGAGAAAGAATATGAAAAAAAGTCCAAAAAAGGATCAATTTGTGGAAAGACTGTTTAAAGAAATTTAGAGAAATTTAGGAAAGCAATTTAGAGAAATTTAGAGAAATTAAATTTAGAGAAAGTATGGTTGGAAGGTAGAGTTCTAGGGAGGTAGTAATGAAAAAGGCATCCAGAAAGGTAGACACCAGATCTAGAAGGGCCACTTAAACTGTGATAAGTTTGAACTTTATTCTAAGGGAATGGGAAGTCATTGAAGCATTTATGCAGAGGAGGGAGGTGATTTTATTTAAATTTTAGATTAACCTAACTGCAGTGTGGAGAATGGTCTAGAAGAGAGGAAGAATAAAGATGGAGAACTCAGTTGAGAGACGACACCAATCAGACTTCCTAGGTAACCACTTTGAAATGAAGAATTGAGTGTCGAGTATTTTCTAAGTAAAATAAGTCAGATAGAGAAATATATACTGTATGAGTTCACTTTTTTCTAGAATCTAAAAACCATAATAAGTGAACAAATAAAACAAAATAGAAACAGATCCACAGATATGGAGAACAAGCTGATGGTTGCCAAAGAGGAGGTAGGTAGGAAGATGGCAAAACAAAAGAAGTAAACTTTTTTATTAAAAGGATTTTATTTTGAGTGATTTGGATAAATAGAAAAATATTATTAATAATATGTTCCCCCCCCCAAAAAAATTGGGGTTTGTTTTCTTATCCAATCTACAATCTTTGTCTTTTCCTTGGTTTCCAGCAGTTTTATTATAATGTATTCAGGGGTGGTTTTCTTTGTATTTATCTTTAATGGAGTTTGTAAAGATTCTGAATATGTGCCTCAAAATCTTTCATTAGCTTGAAAAATTCTTGGCCGTTATTTCTTTATATATTAATATTATTTCATTCTCTTCTCTCCTTTTGGGACTTCAGTCATGTGAATGTGAGGCTCTTTTCACTGAGTCACATCTGACTTGCTTATTTCTGCATTTTTTATTCTTTTGCCTCTTTGCTTCGGTCTAGATTTTTTTTTTCTGTCCTCTTTTCTAGTTCACAGGTTTTCTCTTCAGCTACATCTTATCTGCTGTTAAGTCTATCTGTTGAGTTCTTAATTTCAGTTATCGTATATTTAAGTTCCACAATTTCACTCTAATCCTCAAGGCTTTCACATGTGTACTGAATTGCTTTAGCTTGTCATTTAATTTATTGAACATAAAATCAGTTATTTCATAATCTGTGTCTAATAACTTCCATATCTGGATCTCCTATGGGTCAGTTTCTATAGCCTGATTTTTCTCTTGACTACCAATCAATTCTTATATTTTCATAAGCATAATTAAAAAAAATTTTCTAGGCATTGTATTTTGTATACTGTATGTTGTTTAAAAACTATATATATGACCTGAGGTTTTAAATGACGTTATCTTCCTTACAAAAGGATTTGTTTTAAGTTCTAGGAGGCGATTAGGAGTAGGGATGATGAGAAAATTAATACAATAAAAGATTAAGTTTTTTCGAAGCCAGACCTAAATCTTTGTAAGGATTGGTCTTTTTTTTTGGTTCACCCTTACTCTTAGCATTCAAAATTCACCCTTACTCTTAGGTTCAAAATTCTTTTAGTTTTTTGTTTTGTTCTGTTTTTGTTTTTGCTGTATCTCAAACTATTCCAGTACTTGTGACTTGAAACAACAATCATTTATTATTTCTTATAATTCTCTAGGTTGACTGGGCAGTTCTGCTCCATTTGGTGTTGAGGATCGCTCAAAGCTGCATTCATCCAGGAGCTTGGCTGAGGGTATTTTGGTGCTTTTCCATGTATCTTCTCTCTCCACATAATATCCCATTCTCCAGGGCTTCTCCATATGACCTATCTCTCCATTGAGATAATCTGGACATCCTTAAGATGGAGGTTGGGGTTCTAAAAGGGAACATTTCAAAAGTTCAAACCTCAGTGAGCAAGTGCTTATCAAATCTCTCTTTGTGCCACTTTTATTGATGTACTATTGATAAAAACAAATCACATGGCCAAGCCCAAAACCAGTGTGAAGAGGGCCACCGAAAGGCATAAACACTGGAAGGTATGGTTCATTGGGGGGCCACCAATGTAACAGATTACCATGCCAGATGAAAGCCTGGGGTGTTTACCAGTGCACCTTCTCTTTAGTGGCTCTTGATCTTCAATTTTTGGCATCTCAGCCCCCATAAGACTCCAAAGTTCTCAGGTTCTTGCCCTTTGAACTGCTGATTAGGAATCAGCAAATGCATCAAAGGGAAAAGCAGTGCCAAATGATAGGCTCACCTTTCTGTACTTAGATTTTCTTTAAGATTTGGCCTTTCAAGTTCTTACTCGAAACATTCAAGTTCTCATTTTAAAACTTTCCAATGCCTTCAAACAGATATTTCTTCCATTCTGCCCAGCTTGTCTAGTTGTTCTCAGTAAGAGGGATGGTCTTAAACAAGTAGATCCATCATTGCTGGAAGCAGAAATCCAATAGACAGAGGAGATTTTGCAAGACTAGGAAGAGGTTAGACTTTTGGAGACTCCATGAGGAGGGAGAGCCTTGCCCTGCTGCTTCACAGTGCCTCAGGAAGTAGAAAGAGCTTAAAGAGAAATGACTTCCTGGGCCCCAGGATTTCCAGCTTTCACAAAATTCCCTAATCCCTAACAGGACAGGGAAGCAGCAGAAACACCTTCAGTCAAAGGTGTTTCTATGCAGGCTTAGACTGATTTTTTCAATGTTAAGTAGTATAGACCAAGGACTAGAGGGCCCTTCCTGATGATCGAGACTACAGAAGATTCCTACAACTTCTGTAAACCCCGCCCCTGCCACCACTGCAGGGGAGGGAACCCTAACTATGACTGTAATTTAATATCTCAAATATCTCAATAGTTTGGCAAATGGGGGTTGAGTTGAGCTTTAATTGGTTTCAAAAGTAATAAAGTAAAATGATATTTAATGTGCCACATTTTGATGGATTCACACCCATTATATATATTAAAAAATAAAAATAAAAACCATCAAAAAATTGGCATCACTTGCCATACCTTGAATACTCCACTTGGGCATTGTTTTTTTTGTTTGTTTGTTTTGTTTTGTTTTTTGTTTTTTTTTGTAACAGCTTTATTGAGATGTAATTCACATACCATATGGTTCACTCATTTAAGGTGCAGATTGATTTTTAGTATAGCCATAGATATATGCAACTATCACCACAGTCAATTTTAGAACACTTTTTGTCACCTAAAAAAGAATGCCCATACCTTTTAGCTATCCCTCTTCTTTTTCTTCATTACCCCCAATGCTGAACAAATTATCACTAAGCTACTTTCTGTCTCTGTAGATTTGCCTATTCTAGAAATTTCTTGTAAGTGGACTTTTATAACATGTGGCCTTTTTTTGGTCTGGCTTCTTTTACTTAATATCTGTTTTCAAGCTTTTTCCATGTTGTGTAGCATGTACCAGTACTTCATTCCATTTTATAGATGAATAATATTTCCTTACGTAGATAAACATTTTGTTTATCTATTAATGATGGATATTTGAGTTGTTTCTACCATCTGAGTGTTGTGAATAATGCTACTATAACCATTTATGTAAAAGTTTTTGTGTGGACATATGTTTTCATTTCTCTTAGGTATATACCTAAGAGTAGAATTGCTGGGTCAAATGTCAACTCTATGTTTAACTCTTTGAAGAACTACCAAATTGTTTCCAAAGTGGCCTAACCATTTCATATTCCCATCAGTAGTGTGTGAGGGTTCTGATTTCTCCACATCTTCTCCAATACTTATTATAAGCTGACATTTTGTTTGTAGCCATCCTAGTGGGTGTGAAGTGGTATCTGATGGTTTTGGTTTGCATTTCCCTGCTAATGATGTTGAGCATCTATTTATGTGCTTATTAGCCATTTGTATGTTTTCATTGGAGAAATGTTTATTCAAGTTCTTTGTCTCCTTTTTAAATGGAGTCATGTGTCTTTTTGTTATTAAGTTGAGTTCTTTTATATTATAGGACCAAGTCCTTTATCAGATATATGATTTGCAAATATTTTCCCCCATTTTGTGGATTGTATTTTCACTTTTTGATAGTGTCCTTTGAAGCACAAAAGTTTTTAATTTTGATGAAGTCCAATTTATCTTTTTGTTGTTGTTGTTTCTATTCCAATGACCTATATATTTATCTTTACGCTTATATCACACTATCTTGATTTCGATCTATGAATATGGGGTGTCTTTCCATATTTAAATCTTCTTTAACTTCTTTCATCAGTGGTTTGTACTTTTCAGAGTACAAGTCTGTACTTATTTTGCTAAAATTTATTCCTAAATGTTTTACTCTTTTTGATGCTACTGTAAATGGAGTTGTTTTCTTAATTTCATATTTGGACTGTTTGTTTGCAAATGAATTTTATTTCAATACAATTGAATTTTATATATTGATTTTATAATCTACAAATTTGTTGAACTTATTAAGCCTAATAGTTTTTAGGGGATTTCTTAGGATTTTCTAATACAAGATCATGTTATCTGTGAACAGAGATAGTTTTGCTTTTTTCCCCAAACTCTCGTGCCTTTTGTTTATTTTTCTTGTTTAATTGCTGTGGTTGGACTCTCCAGTACAAAGTTGAATAGAGGTAGCAATACCAATCATCTTTGTTTTGTTCCTGATATTAAGAAAGCATCCAGTCATTCACCATTACATATCATGTTTTTTGTGGAGTTTTCATATGTGGCTTTTATTATGTTGAGATAGTTATATTTTATTCTCAGTTTGTTGAGTGTTTTATCGTGAGTGTTGAATTTTGTCAAATGCTTTTTCTTTATATATTGAGATGTTCATGTGGTTTTCGTTTTTCATTCCATTGATATGGTGTATTGCTTCATTGAATTTTCAGATGTTAAACCAACTAGCATTCTGGATTAAATCTCACCTGCTCATGGTGTATAATACTTTATATATGTCACTGGATTCAGTTTACTAATATTTTGTTTAAAAACACGATGATAATAGTGGAGAAAGAAAGCAATTACTTTTAGAGAAATCTAGATTCTGAATATTTATTGCAAAAAATCAGTATGAAAAAAATGGAGAAAGCTAGAAGAAGGAAAGTAAAAAGATAATTTTTAAGTTTTGGGTTCCTACCCACCCCCGCCTTAGTAAAGAAAGTATATTGCCAAATGGAGAATCATTTAAAAGTTAATGTTGTATCATCCTTCACTTAAGAAGATGATGCAACTGACTTGATGACAATCCAACATTAGCTTTTGGGAATTTTTCCAGCAGCAGCAATGGGTTTTCCTGAGCCCCCATAACAAATGGGCAAAGCTCTCCCTTGGGCATGCAAATTCGTTCTACTGCCTCCACTTTGGAAGGCCTTGCACTTGTAGTAGGTGAGCTATGAATCCAGCATAAAGCATAAAGAAAGGCATGCTATTAAACTGTTGAGTGGAGAGGGACATGGGAGGGAAGGCCAAGGTTTTGACTGCCAAACTGAGGAGTTTTCCTTCATTTGTTAGGCAGTGGACAGCCATTAAATGTTTTGAAAGGGAGTGACATGATTGAAGATATGCTTTAAGAGGATTAAACTGTCCTTAGTGTATTAAACATAAGAGATCAAAGAAGCAGCTATGGAGTGAGAATGAAATGAAGTATGCAGAAGTAAGGTAGACCCTTTAGATTTTGGCAATTGAATTTGATGAACAAGGAAAAGAAAAGACTCCTATTTTTTAAGGCTGGATGATCTGAAGTCAAGGTGTGACTGGAAGGGAAGATGATGACTTTGGCCTTGGATGAGTTGACTTTTAACTTAGAAAGTTTGTCTACAGTCTTCCCTAACCATGGCACACGAATATGATGGGAAATAAAACAGTTACAGCTGATAAGCATTTACAAGGAAAGGGCACTGGGGCTATTTAATTTGCAAAGTGAAACCCTTTTATAAAAAGAAATAGATGAAAGGACCCATTTATTTCTCTGATGACCTGGCCTTTAACTGGCCTTTAACTCAACATACTCACCTACATATAACATCACATGCCAATTGAAGAAAACAAAGCTCATTCTGGGAGAAGTGCCCTGAAGCACATACTCCCATTTTTACTCCACTGCTCCTCATTTTCAGCTACCTGCTCCTGGGTAGCTGGTTCCATATTCAAGCTTTCTATAGTGTTTTTAATCTGCTTGTGGCCTCTTAACTATGCGATTCCCCTTCCTGCATGTCGAATACTTCTTTCTATGGCATTTCAGATTTCAGCAATATCACAGTTTCTAATAAAAGGCTTCCTCTGCCAGCCCAGACCCCCAGAACCCTCTTGCTCAGGCTAACGCCAGAATCTTTGCCAGGAGATAGAGATTTGGGCAGTTTATCTTAATTATATTAACAGGCTTAGTTTCTCTAAAGCCACAATTTGTAAGGAATATATAGTCATAATGTAACAGCTTGCAATTCTCTGATAGATTGAAAATTCTAATAAGGACTGTGTTTACCTTGATAGCAGGGTTGAAACTTGGCTGTTGAAAATAGAAATATAGAATCCTCTATCTTTAACTGAAAAATCAGAATTTGAGGCTTTTAGGTCCCTCTGAAAGTAGGAGGACCCAGCTATCAGGCTTCTGCTTAATTCCGACATTATTTAGAAGTCTATTTCATTTCTCCGATGTTGACTCACCAGGCTGGATTAATTTTCCAGGGTGCTGTGCTAATTATAGGCTAGTGGAGCTAATGGATTCAATCCAAATGGCAACAAGTGAAAAAGGAGCAGAACACTCTGGATTCTGCTTCGATGCAGAGCTATTTATAACTTCACGATCGTATGTGACTATTAATTAGTAAGTATTGCAGTGACCCTCAATTTTCAAAGGCATCCACCATCATTTTCTAGTTAATCTTTCCCATCTACTACTGTATTCATTTTATATGAAGGGAGGAGCTGATGAATTACTTGCCTGAAGTTATGTTTTTAGTAAAGCCAAAATTATACTTTAAACATTATGAATAATAATAAAAGTAACATAATTGTGGAGTGCTTTGCAGTTTTCAAAAGATCTTCTCCTTTGTCATTTTGTTTACTTACTAAGCATCCCTATGAAGGTTTCCTGTTGGTTAGTTGAGGATGGAATTAGAGAAGAAGGTTCAATTCCCAGCTGTCTTGGTTAAATTTGAACTAAATAATGTTAAAAACCCAGAGTTGTTCAGGAGTCAGAGTCTGAATTGTATGATTTTACTCTCCATCTCTTTCTCTTAGGTTTTCTTGGCCTTTGAGGTTCCATGGGGGAAGATGTTCAGTCACATTAACCTTTTGTTTTATGAGGCTTTATTTTGTTCCATCTAAACTTAAAATGTGGCATTAGAAACCTCAATTTAAAAAGTTGAGATAATCCAGAGATTGCTTATACTAGAATGTTGGAATAAAGATCTCCAAAAAAGTGGAGCTAGTGCTAGTGACTGCTGTGAACCTTCCTTGAAATATACCGTGATCCCTCACTTTTCCTCACCAACAGCCTGGGCCTTTCCTGGTCTTCATAGCCCCAGAGCATTCGTGTACTCTACATTCAATCTTCGTAGAGCCTTTTAAAACCCCACAAGCACAGAGCTGTACAGCTAGATGAGTTCTTAAAGGTCATGGAGTCTAGTAACATCATCAGTTTACAGATGAAGAAGCCAAGACTTGGGATAAAAGTGACTTATCCAAGTCCCATGGCTAGTAAGTAATTGTCAGAACTGGGGGTTGCTGGACTTTTGCTCAAGAAGAAAAGGAACTGGATGATGACAGCCAAACTCACTGAAGCAGTGTTTGCCACAGTACAATTACTGAATTAGGCATATAGAGCGCGGTTCTTATCATGTGTTCAGAGATGCTCCTTGGCATAGGGTTTTGTGGTCATATTGCTTTGCCCAGTTGGGAATTCATGAGGCACATTAGAAGGTTAGAGACTGGAAAGTCTATTGGGAAAGAATTTTGTTTAATCAAACATTTTTCAAATTATTTCATTATTTTTTCAACTTGAAGAAAACTTAGAAATAGCTTGTGTAATTGGAACACATTGAAGAACAAATAAAAGGTAGCTGTTGAAATGGGGCAGTCACAAGCAGAGTGAAAGCTTATCGTATGTGTTATCTTATCTTCACAAGACCTTAGGAGTAGGTATTACTAACCTTACTTATAGATGAGCTCAAGACTCTGGTTGCATATGACAGATTGAATTCAAACTTTCTTAAGTGAAAAGAGATATTTATCAGTTCATGTAACCGAGAAGCTTGGAACATTGAAACCAGCAAGTTTCTCTTTCTCCTCAACTGCTTCCCTCTTTTCGTCAAGTCTAGTCATTCTCTTCAGGGACAGTTGTCCTCAAAAGAATGGAGGCATGGCTATGCACTGCTTAGGTTCATGCTCCAACCACTCGGCATCCAGAAAGGAAAGGGTTTTTCCTCTTTTTCAACCCACAGAGGAAGATCCTGGAGGAGGAGTCCATCGGCCAGTGGGGGTCATGTGTTGTCCAGATGTTGTCCATCTCTATGGCTAGTTAAATAGACATTGTGATTGATTTAAACTGCAGTCTCATTCCCTCTCCTATGGACAAGGGTAATATGTTTTCAGAAGAAGACCAGAAAGGGACTCAGACAAAACAAGTAAGCCTGAAAATTAAATAACCTGTCTCAGGATCACATTACCAGAAAATAGCAGAACTGGGACTTGAACCAGGTATATCTGACCCCAATATATATATATTTCTTCTTCTATAGCTTTTAGTTTTAATAAGATATGATCTTCGCTCTTAAGGAAGAAATATTCTGGTAAGAAAGATGCACATCTCTATAGTAAGAGTGGTGAAAGCTACAAGTGCTGTGGGCTTTCAGAGGGTGGAGAGATCGTATCATGATCATATTATAATCTCCAGACACTTTTGAAGATCTGATGAACCCTGTGAACTCCTTATCCCCAAAATACACACACATACACATACGCAGACACACAGACACACACACACAGACACACACACACACACACACACACACACTAAAATTTTGCATGCATTTTTTTGTGTCTTTTAAATGTGTTCATGGTTCTCCAAAGTACTTAAGAATTTGAGTTGAGTTACTGCTTTGAAAACGTACTTATCTAGAAGAACCAGTTCAAAAGGTCCAGCTTTGCCAACAGCAGACCGATCAATCTCAGATGTGGGTCTTTCGATATTAGCAAAGATGGCTCAGAAAGCCCAAGTCAGAACCATGTAGAGAGAGAAAAAGGCTCAGGAGAGAGTATGTTCCTTGAAACAAACTTTGGAGTGCACCAGTAAACAAATAAATGGTACTTGATAAAATGGGGCAATCACAAGCAGGGTGGAAGCTATTCTTAGAAATTACCACTACTATTTTTAGTATAAATAATAGAATCATAACCTCTAGTTTGACAAAGTAAAAAGAAACATGGAAAGGGTAAAGAGATTTACCTGAGGACATACAACTAAATAATATCTGTAATTGAATTAACCAGGACTTACTGGACGTTCTTATCCAGTGCTCTTTCTTTATTCTATGTCACCACTTAGTAACACAATAGAGAAGAGGATGAATATAAATAATAGCATTCATGTATTGTAAAACTCATCTCACTTTATTATAACTTATTTTAACTGTTTTTTCTACTAGACTGTACACTCCACAAGAGCAGGACCTATGTCTGCTTAATAATTCACTAGTACATCTCAGGACCTAATTCATTGTAGACAATAACACCTCCCTCCTCTGAATGACTGAAAAAATGACTGAACAGC
>NW_006441955.1:7089347-7098119 GCF_000325575.1 Pteropus alecto
AGCAGGAATTCCACCACTCAAGATAGAACACACCTTTTGCTGTTTATATAATTTCTGATGTGGTTTCTGATACCCTGCCCTTGCTTTTTCTCCTTTGGCACTTTCTGTAGCTTACCAGAGTCATCCTGACTCATGCCAGAGAAGCCTCCATCTTCCATACATAATGAAGTCTCGGGGACTTCTAACTCTTGTTTGACTAGCTGATTGAGTCCTGGACATACAGTTCTCTCTTCCATTTCCCTCTGGACTCTCACTGGGAGAGTTCTAGATCTCTGGGAAGCACAGGCTTTCTAGCCTGCCTAAGAGAGGACCAGCCCACACCACAGAAAGCACCACTTCCTCCTCCTCTTCAGTGAGTGCCACCACCCAGCCCCAAGGGAGATAAACTTTTTAAAAATTTCTTTGAAACTTAGGACAACTTGGTATTTGTTAATCAAATCAAATGTCCTTAAGCCCTTGGCAGGAGGTAGGTATGGATGCCATACTATATATAGTAGGTATAGTTGATAGGCAGTTTGTGTCTCATTTATCCAAAGGAAATGTCTAAGTGATGTACTTTTAATTTACTGAAGAAGGAAAAGTGTTCAACCTTTGCAAATTTACACTGAAATTAATTTTTCAAGGTCCATAAAGCTGCAGCTCTGTCAAATCTTCCATTAAAACACAAAGTGTGACTAGCCATGATAAATTACACATTTTTATAAATGTCATCTCTCATAACATTGGTATGAAGCTTAAAGAGAACGTGTGGAGACTACCCAGCACCATGCTTGGCATATCAGTTGCTTCTCCTCTTATTCCCTTTCCAGCTCTTGGGTAGTGGAAGCCAGAACAGATAAAATTTCTTTGTGTATGGGTTAGGAATGGTTTTGGCTGTAAATAACAGAATTAAACATAAGAGCTTAAGGAAATAAGAGCCTTTTTCCTTACATAACATTAAGTATAATGGAATCTGCTGGTTTGGTCTTAGTCTGGAGCCTGCTAAACCCACAGCCAATAGCTTTTCAATTCTCTTGGCCTTTTCTTCCTGCATATTGCCTCTAAAATGGCTGCTGTAGCTCCAGACATCATATGCACATCTGAGATAGGAAAGAAGGATAAGAGACCCACCCAGTCCTTTTACCAGGAGAGCAAAAAGCTTTTCCAGACTATTATCTACCCCAGTAGTTCTCATATCTCATTGGCCACTCACTGTCATGGGAAGTTGAGAAAATGAGTGTTTAACTTTTCCAGCCTTTGCAGTAGAGGCAGACGCCCTTGTAGAATGAAGTAGTCAGGAATGAGTCTTTGATCAGCTAACTTGAGGTATTGCCACACTGAAGTTTTAGCTATTTTATAGAGCTAGGGGAGGGAGTTAGGTATAAGCAAGATTCAACTTTGCTTTTTTCCTTTGTCTAACTAAAGACCCAATTTAACATGGTTTAACTGGAACATATATGAGTCTATTAAACTGCATAGTCCATGGGGTGCTGGCTGACTTCTACCACCTCATGGGAACCCACCATCACATTTTTAAGAATGTTGTGAGCCAGTTGATAAATATAGTCATTAAAAATTGAATTATGTGAATTTATATTTAAATAAATTACATTGAAAAGAGTAATAAATACTTAAAACTCATTACTTTCTAATATTTTACTTTATTTTATTACTATGCTCTTGAGTTTATTTATGACTACTGTATCTGTATGGTATTTTGAAAATGTGCTACTGTACATTTCTTCCCATCTCTGTGTTTTATGACAGCATGTTGATAGCTTTAAATTGGCTATGGTGGGAGTATTGGCAAATGCTGCCATTTTTTTTTTTTTTTTTTGAGAATGAGTCAGTTGTTAAATATTTACCAGCACACCACTATGCATAGCCCTAGAAAACAATAATTTGGAGAGAAGACAGAAATGCATATACATTTGAGTCAAATAGGTAGACATTTCAAAACAATTTTCAGAGTTCTTCCAGAGGTAAAAACACATACGAAGATGGTTTTCTGTGTTTAAACCAACATAATAAAAATGCATTCTATAGCTTGCTTTCTTTTTGCCAGAATGCAAAGAGAAGTGTAATTTCCTCAGCATCTGGTACTTAAGAGTCAAACTCAAACAATACTGTTCTTTTTCATTGCCACTACTATCATTAATAAACACCCATTGCATATCTACTACTGGTTAGGTTCTGCATTTAACCAAGCAACATCAAATATGGTCTCTATTCTCAAGGAGCTTGTGATTAAACTGGAATATTCACACAAAAAGGTAAATGAAAGAGCAGTCTATTCTGAATGTGCTATACTTTCTTTTTATAACACTTATCCTGATTTCTCTCTCTCTCCCCACCCCCCACCCCTTTCACTCTCTACTACACACACAAATATATATATATATTCTGGTGAGAACTTTTGTTTAATGCTGTGTCCTCCACTAGGCTCACTGGGCTGTAATTCCGTCAAGAAAGACAACTTTATTTCTTTTGTTCACAGCTGGGTCCCCATACCTACACAGTGCCTGGAAGACAGTAGGCACTCAGCTAATGTTTGTTGAATGCATAAATGAATGAATGAAATGAATTGAGTAGCATGGACAATAAGAGCTATGTGAAATGAAATGAAGGAACGCTTATTGATGACTGAAAATGGTTGGAAAAGCTTTAAGAAGGTGCTAGGACTTGAGTAGAATCTTGAAGAAAGGGTGGGGCATAAATAACGTATGGCTCTCTAATACACTGCTGGTGTGAATGTAAGATAGCCATTATAGAAAATAGCAGTTTCTTTTAAAACTAAAAAAGCAGTTACCATACAATATAAGCAGTTGTACTCCTGGGCATTTATTCCAGAGAAATGAAAACTTGTGTTCATGTTAAAACCTGCAAACTCATGTTCATATTATTCATTATAGCCCAAACTGGAAACAAGCCAGATGTTTTTCAGTGGGTGATGAACAAACTGGTACATCCATATTATGGAATACCACTCCGTAATAAAAAGGAGTAAACTGTTGACACAAACAAGTTGGATGGATCTCAAAGGAATTATACTGAGTGTAAAAAGCCCGTTTTGAATGATTACCTACTATACGATGCCATTTATATAATATTCTTGAAATGTTGTAATTGTAGCAATGGAAAACAGATTAGTGGTTGCCAGGGACTAGGGCTTGGGGGAGGGAAGAAGAGTGGCTGCAAAGAGGTAACGTGATAGAACAGTTCTGCATCTTCATTGTGGTGGTAGTGATGCAAAGCCACATATATTATAAAATGGCCTTGAACTATAGACACATACATACACATACAAGTGAGTACATGTATAACTGGTGAACTCTGGATAAGATCTGGGGATTGTAGCAATGTCAATGTCATGGTGTTGACATGGTACTATAGTTACATAAGATGCTAACATTGAGTAATGAGGAGTAAAGAGTTCATGAGACCTATCTGTATACTTTCGCATGACTTCCTGTGAATCTATAATTGTTTCAAAATGAAAAAAATTTAAAAATGCATAAATTAGATCTCTTACTTAAAATCATCAGACGGCTCCTTATCGCAATTAGAAGATACAAGTTCCTTATCTTATGTCATCTGCTCCCTGCCTCTCTGACCTTATCTCGCTCTTCATTTTATTAAATAAGCTGAAGCCATAGAAATCTTTTCTTGTACATGTTGTGCTCTTCTTGCTCTTTCTCACCTCCAAAATGTGTCACTTGCTATTTCCTTCCTGAAAAGCTCCTCACAGATCTCATCTGTATGTTTTCTGGTCATTTAACCTCACCTCAACGTCACCTCCTCAGAAAAGCTTCCTTTTGTCTCCTGTATAAATCATTCCGCTCTACTCTGTTACTCTCCATGTCATCAAACAGTTTAGTTTCTTCCTAGCACCAGCCAACGTCTGAACTTGCTTTTTATCTTTATTCATCAACTGTCTTCCTCCATGAGAGTATAAACTCTGTTAGCACTGGGGCTGTGCTGTCTTATTCATAACATCATCTCCAGTGGTTTAGACAGTGCCTGGTGCCCGACTCCAAGGGAAACCCCCCTCTCCACACATTTGCAATAAGCAGCATCCTTCTTTCCACTTTAGGTTCTGAATAATTCCAAGAAATATAATAAAAGGGTAAAAATAGAAGTGAAAACATCACCTTTATTACCAATAAAGGCTAATTTGGAAGCATAGCTTAGGCAATGCTAACTGGTTATGGAATTAGTCAGCCTTACCCATTGGGTCCCAGTCAGCTCAGGACTGCATTAGCCCCTCCTTCTCTCACACCTTGGAACATAGGTGCATGCTAAATATCTTGTGAATTAAAGAGGGAAGAAATAAAGGCTGGGATGAATTCCCAAGTCCTCTCTCATTTTGGATTTGGAAAGAAGGCACAGAGGTAGGCCCACTGCTCTATGGGTACAGATCTCAGATGGAGAATATGGTGAGAAAGGTTAGAGATACAGGGAGGAGGCAGCCTGTAGAAAATCTCAAATGCCAGGCTGAGGCACTGGGAAACTGTTCAGGGTGAAGATGCAGGCGGTCGTATACCTTTCTATCCATCTCCATCTACTCATTTACTTAGGTGCTATTTTCATTATTTGGGAGAGGTGTGAGTGATTGCTTTTTCTATGACTAAGCTCACCATGGTACTCAACACAGGTACAGTATTAAGCAATCAATCAGCCTTAATAGAGTTTATGTCTTTACCACAGCTCTCTTGTTTCGAAAATAATAAAAACACACCTAACATGTTTATTTGTCAGCTACTGTAAGGTGCCATATTAATCAGAAGCGGAATTGAAAAAAAAAAAAAAAACCCACTAGTTACAAACCACCACAGCACTTTCTTTAATGGAACATAAAAAATTGGGGGAGCCAAATAGATATATTGCCTGGAGCAGTCTGGCTATAGCTATGAATAAAAGACAAAAAAGGTAACTGCAGAATCAGAGGAAAGGAATATGGGTTAGATGGAATATGAGATATGCAAAAATATGAGGGATAAACAGTACTCCTAATTCTGGCAGCCTTGAGAAACAAAACATTTAGCAAGAAATGATGTCTCTCTTCTGAACCACCTCCACAACCAACAACCAACAACCAAATGACCGTATTGATCAAATATTGTTGAATACACACATCCAGCTTTCTCTTGATGGTTCTCCCATTATTTTTCTCTCTCCCTTTCTCTCTCTCTCTCTCTCTCTCGCTCTCCTCTCTCCACACATGTGTGCGTGCACAGACACACACACAGACACACACACACTTGGTTCTGTTTACAGAAATCTGGCTAATATGGTTAAGGTCTCTTTCAGCTCTGTCTGCCTGTGATTCATGTATAAAATGGAATTTATTTTTCAAATCTGTTATTCAAGTTTGTTTGTATACAAATCTTTGTCTGCATTTATTATTTGTCTTTAGCAAGGTTAAGCCTAAAGTGTGTTGGCTTCACACTCCTCTGCTTCAGTGTGTGTGTATGTGTGCGTGTGTGTGTAAAAGAAAGAGAAGGAGAGAGAAAGAAAAAGAGAAGAAGGAGGAAGAGGAGGGGAAGGAGGAGGGGAAGGACAGATACTGGGAGAACAGAGGAATGAGAGGTTGCTATAAGAAAAAGGCAGATACCTTATTTTGGTATTATTTGGGAATTTTGAAGAGCTGGCACAAGTCACTAAAACTTGGTAGACTAGTATTTATCCTTGCTTTCCTGTGAAAGAAGAGTTCCAGAGCCCTAGAGTAATGTGAAAGGAGGGAAACACAGACTTTTACTTACTTCAGAAATTTACTAAATGCCTATTTATAGAAACCAATTTGTTGAAAATTCACAGACCACTTCATGTTAATCGAAGTTGCTTGTGTTGCAGGAAAAGAATCAATTGATATTTGAAAATGTCTTTTAGTCCGAAATTTACTCTCATTGGTTAAAAACCAGAGTGGCAACCTATAACCCACAAGAAAATATTTTTGAGAGATTTTGAGAATCCATTTCTGTAGGAAGTTAGGAAGAAGGAACACCTGATTGACAGGTGTTTAGTCTTTTCTCTTGTATTTTTTATTATTGGACTCATATTGCCATTTAACTTTCCAACTGTTTAGCCCTTTTCCCCCTTTTCATTAGGGGAACAGTGTCTGTCAGGGTCCTGGCAAGAAGCAGAAGCACATTTAGATGGAATTGGAAAGAGAATTGGGCAAAGAGATGATTTACGGAGGTAAGGGCAGGTGAAGGAAATCACAAGGGCTGTTGAGGCCCCCCAGGAATAGCCACAGTGGGACGTCTCTGCCACCCCTCAGGCACCACGGAAGGTAGAGTCAAGAAGGAGGGCTCCCAACGAGGGCTGAGGTCGAGGAGGGACACAACCATTATCACACCATGTGTGGGACATGGAGGGACGGCGGAAAGTGTGTTGACCTCACACTCCTCTAGCTTTCAATCTCTCTCCAGTGCCTCCCATTAGCCAAACGCAAGTGGAACCTGGAGGACGAGGGAACCTTAGGGATATAGCCCACAGCAGCAAGCTTCTTGGGACACAAAATACCCAGGAGGGTGGCGAGTGTGGTTGGGGCAGGTGGCAAAATGAGTGAAGTTTACCAATTAATATCAGTGTCTTTGGTATTCCAGGTGAAAGAGAAATTTGACTCAGCAGATTCCATCTGGATAGGACTATTCGAGAGATTTTTTCGTTTTTAAATAAGATTTTGGAATTTATTAAAAGGATATTTTTTTTGCTTCAAATACATTTTAGATTAGAAGTTAACATGTAAAACTATTTTTACAGGGTAATACATTGTATTTTCTGTATTACATGAAATAATTTTTATTGAAAATCAAGTGACATTTCACACGAAGTTCTATAACAATTATGTTTCCTGCTTAAAGTAAAATAGAGTTTAGTTTAGAAAATGTAGTCTTTTAAATTTCAGACTGGTACCCCCTGTATTTTCATAATCTTATGTTTTGATAAAATACTGATCACCACTTTATAGCCACAAAGGCAGATAACTAATATGTGAGAATAGAATAATTGCACAGTAAAACTTCTTAAGAGAAGTATATTCTTCTTCACCTCAGTTCCTTTTCATCCCCCAGCACACTTCCTGGCATCCACTCCCCTCATGCAGTCAAGACGATCCACACACAGGTTAATGATGGCCTCCATGTTGCTTGAGTCAATTGGTAACATTTCAATCCTTGGCTCACTCGACCTCTCGGCAATGTTTGATGTTATGGACACCAGCTCCCTTCCTGACTTGGAATTTGTGAAACATTCTCTTCATTTTCCTCCTCCTTATATGGTTATTCCTTCTTAGAACTGTTTGCTGGATTACCATCCTCTATATGTTGGATTAACATCCTTTAAATGTTGCAATTCCTAAAGGCTTTCTCCTAAGCCTCTTTCTCTTGTCTCTCTGTACTCTCTCCCTGAGTAAACTCATCTGAACTCATTGCTTCAATGATTATCTATACAATAATAACACTCAAATTAATATCTTTAGTTCAATCCTTTCCTGAGACTCAGATCCATGTATTTTGACATTTCCATTAGAATCTCTAAAAGGCACCTTCAACTCAATTTATTTAAAACCAAACTCATGGTGTCCTATTTCAAATCCGGTCTTTCTACAGTGTCTATTCTGGTGAGTACCTTTACTATATATCTAGAAATGTAGTACTGTTCATAACATTTTATCTCCAGTCCTCTTGATTTTACCGGAGTGTCTCTCCAGTCTGATCATCTCTCTCCTTTTCCATTGCAATTTCCTAACTCTTAAGCTGCCATCACTTCTTCCTTGAACTGTGGCAATGTCCCGCTCATTTGTTGGCTTATGTTCACTACTGCCTCTTTAGTTCATTCTCCATAGGGCAGGCATAGCCGTCTTTTCAAAATACAGCATGACCATGTCACACCTGTGCTTAAAATTATTCAGTGGCTGTCTGCTGCCCTGAGCAAAATCCTTAACAAGGTCGATGGGCCCTCAATGACCTAGCTTTGTCCGCCCACATTTCAGCACAGTGCTTTTCGTTCTTCCTCTTGCTCAGGCACATTGGCTTTCTTTCAGTTGTTTCTACTTCTGTGCTTCTGCTTCAAGACCTAGAATTCCCCCTCCCCTCTTTTCATCAAATTAGCTGAATTGACTTTTAAATTTTAGCTCAAATGTTACTTCCTCTGAGAGTTGTTCTTGAAATCTAGACTACATAAGGCCTTCAGTTACGTGATGTCATAACAGCCTATACTTTTCTTTCTGAGCTACTATCAGTTTGTAATTATATGCTTGCACAATTATTTGATTCAATCTGTCTTCCCCTCTATGCTGTAATATTCATGTTATACAAGTTTATTTCTATTTCCCTCACTAGTGCTTGGTGTAATGTAAGGCACACAGTAGGTACTCGATATATATATATATTTTTTTTTTGGAAGAAAGAAGGCTTTATAACCTGGAAGGGTCCCAGATGGAAAGTGACAGGGTAGGCAGGTTATGATATTTGGAATGGCTTGGGAAGGATATAGTCAGTTGGTAGGTGGGCTGCAACAATGGTGACCCTTGGGCAGGAGAGAACGGAAAGGATGTCAGGAACAGAGGGCATGTTCATAGATGCCCTCTATGCTTCTGTAACGTGGCGCCATGTAGGGGAAAGCACACTAAACTGTGTCAGGGCACCTGCTTTCGAGGCCTAGATTTGATGCTAATTAGCTGTGTCTTTTCCTCTCATTCTTAATTTCATCTGTAAAATAACAGTGTTGGATTATTATAGCAGTAGGATTCTTAGTTGCAGAGAACAAATATTGCCTCTGGGCCATTTA
>NW_006441955.1:7098154-7110366 GCF_000325575.1 Pteropus alecto
AGCCTGAAGAAGCAGACTTAGAGAACTGGCAAGAACAAGGAAGATGGCACAGGCAAAACCCAGGCCAGAATCTCAGTGTGGGGCCAGACTCCCGCGAGGCTACGGCAGCCACTGTGCCATTGAATGCTGAGCGTCACAGCTTGTGGCCCTGCCAGGAATGGGCAGCGACTCCCCTGTTGGCACATTGGCCATGCTGCCCTCAGGAACTGGATGTTGCCGCCTTTGCTGCTATCCTTGGAAAGAATTCTCCACTCTCCCTGCTTCTTCGCGTCATTAACTTCTGACTCAAAAACCTGAGCAGGTGCATCTGACATGCCAAGCTCGGTCATATGTTAGAGCCCTACTTGTTGAGGGAAACTGGGAAAACAGCTTCCTAGAGAGGGAGGCAGGCTCTGTTGACCACAAATACTCCTACAATGGAGAATTCTCTATCGTAGGATTCAGAGGGTTCAGATCCTGGGCAGCTGATCAACATCAAATGTCCAGTTCTAGGCAGTCTTTAAGGTCCCTCCAATGCTGACAATCCACGTGTCCACCAGCAAAACAAGACTGGGTACAGTCATCAACTCAACCCCTTTTCATGAGCCTTAGCAACTTACCAAAGCGACAACATTGTCGCTTTGCCACAGAAACTCTGTTCTGTATCACAAGTCCTTCTTTCTAGGTACTTTGCAGACGTACTCTGCATGTCCTTGAATTACATGTTTATTTGAGTCACTGAAGCCAGCCTGTTTTTTCCTGGCTCCACAGCCCTAAAAATAGGGCATTATTGAATAGCCTAATAACCTGGTCAGAGCCCTCGGAGTGCAGCGGGCCCCTGTGTTGATTCATATTTTTAGTGGGCAAATGCTCTTTCTATCGGAATATCTATTTTTAAATTTGCCAAATGTCAATTCTCTCTCAACTGTCGATTTCTGTTTTCAAAGACGTGCTTGTGTGTTTGTTTTGTTTTTCCTGACAGGATTCATTCTGCAATGCAAGAGGCACACCGGTCATTAGTGGGCCTTTTTGGGCAGAAGTAACGTTGACTTTCTTCTTTTCAGTTGACCGAGAGCTAGGTGAATCAATGAAAAAGGAATTCTGGAAGTAAAAGATCCAGGATCTTGGAATGATTTGTGCACTTTCTTTTAATGTAGTTTCCATCATATCTGCTTCCTTAGGCAAATAGGTTGCATTTAAAGTAGCCAAGCTGTGGGAGCAAAGCTAGCTTTATAAAATCATTCAGTGTGAATAGCTGGTTCCGGCTTAATTTGTTACTACTCCAAGGTAACACAGAGGTGTGAAATATAAAGTAATGTCACTGATGCTTTAAAAACCAACAGAGATCTTACACATCCAAATGAATGTGGAACTCCTCAAAGAGCCTCCTTTAGAAGGCATTGTACTTTGCCTGACAATATCCTTTTGTTTGAAGTAGTTTTTGGAATACTTTTTTCAAAACTACCTTCCCAGGCATGGATCAGGCTCTAGAATGTCCTCAGTGATAGAAGCCCCAGGTGCTTGAGGAACTGGGGTGTTAGCTCAGGAGCAGATGCTGTCCTACTCATGAAGCTTTCCAGATCTTTCACTTAGAAACACCCTCTTCTGCCTTCGAATCCCATACACTCCATTTACAAAGCATTTCTAATGACATGTTATCTTTCTACATGATATCATCATCATTTGGTTAGCAGTCTTAGTATTCTTCTTAGTATCTTGCATAATTTTTGTAGGTGCTCAAGAATATTTGTTCGGTGAATTATTTTAAAATGTAAATCCGATCATGACTTTCCTCTGCTTAAAATGTTCCATTTACTTTAGGATATAAGCTAAAATCCTTGACACAGCCCAAAGATCCTACATGGTGAGTCTCCCACTCCACTAGCCTCACCTGGTACAACTCTCACCTGAGCTCTCTGCTGTCAATCTAATAGAGGATTTCTGTCCACTCTTTTTTGCACCTTACTCCTTCAGGGCCTCTTTACTTGCATTCCCTCTACCTGGAAGGCTGGGCTCTCTTTCTCCACCTTGACTTGGCTCTAATCATGACTATTCTGATGATCTATCCTTGTTATATTGACTCTCAGTATGCGGGGAAGCACACCTTTGTCCTGCTTGGGAAAAGATGTGTAAGATGCTAGCTGGGCCAGCCCAGCCCTGTGAGAGGGGACCCGCTTGGTGGCCCTGCTGTGCCTTCTCTCTCCCAATGGGAAAACCAGGCTGGTTGGCACTGCGGATTTGGGCCTGACCTCTGCAGGGGCTTCTGGGGCAACAAAGGCCACTTGTTCAGTCCCAGAGGAGGCAAGCTCTGACTCCATGCCAGAGATTAATCCTGGCAGTGGCATTTCCTGAAGGGAATTGTACCCTTCATCTCCCCTTGGTTCATACATTCTGACTGCCAGCAGGCCTGGCTCAAAGCCAACTTGGCAAAGAGGAATTTTTGTAGCCTGATTGGTTAATTATGCTTTCTTCCCAAATTCCTATCCTTGGGCAAAAATAGTCTCTAAACAGCTTTTGTACCATGGGGGATAGGATGGGGAAACCATGCAGGGGAGGAAAGAAATCAGGGCAAGGACACCTAAGCTGGAAATAGGTTAATTCCTCATTCAAGAATAATGTTATTTTTATAATAATAGGTACAGTCATTAAACATCTACTAAGTCTGAGATACTTTATTAAAAATTTGTTCATATATTAGCTCATTTATTTTTCTTAATTATAGCCCTTTGAGTCGGAGTTTTTGTTGTTGTTGTTATTCCCACTTTATAGATTAGAAAGTTAAGGCTTGAGGAGGTTAAGAATCTTGCCCAAGGTCAATAAATAGCAGAGATGGTCTTATAGCTTATAGGGAAGCCCATGCTGACATTTTTAGCCTTGGGGATGAGAATATCAAATTATAGTATGGTTTCTAGTGTAGGGGTCGAGTAAGGAGTAATAATCAAAACAGTAGATTCTAAAGAGATCCAAATATGACCCAGTATAATCCACATTGAGAGATCCAAATATGACCCAGTATAATCCAGGTGTCCACATGTCAATGACTTTTTTGATGTTTATTCCAGTTCACTGGGATGCAGCCTGATGTAAAGAGAGAACATGGGCTTTGGAATCATACAGACCTGGGTTTGAAACTGAACTCAGCCTCTTCTATCTGTACAGCCCAGTACAGTTTATATAACCTCACTGTGACTCAATTTTCTCATCCTTAAAATTGGTGGTTGTGACTCACAACTCATAGAGTTGTGAAGATTAAGTCAGGGGAAAAAAAAAAAAAAAACAACTTCTCATGCCTGGAGTGTCAATAGCGACAAATAAATGGTAGCTATTAATATGGTACTGATGTGAAGGAAAGCCCCGAATGTTATTATTAGCCTCTCTCTCATATTTTATCATTAGCTGATAAATTCCACTATTAACATTGGAGCTAAGGTGTGATATCTCGGGGAGGCCCAATTAAAAGGAAAATACCTTAAAGGAAAAACATTTTAAACTATGATCAAGCTAAATTATTGTCTTAATTAATAATTAAGCTATATGTTGGTCAGGCTGGAAAGTAAGGTGGTAATGTGCCAAAAAAGCCCTAAATTAGTAACATTAACAACAGCTGCCTCTATTTAGTTAGGATCTATTATGTGTTTGAAGTCTTTTATTGTTAATCCTGATGACTACCCTGTGGGGATGGTATTGTCATCACTTGATTTATGAGCCTTAGGAAGAGATTAAGCAACTTGTGAGGTCACCTGAGAGTAGGTGATGGAGGAAAGGACCTAAGTATAGCCTAACTCCAATAGCCACACTTTCCTCATTAGGCCTTTTTATTCTTAGGCCTGGCAGCCCCACTTTTGGGGGAAAGAAGTAAAGAAAGAAAAGAAGGTCAATTGTTAAAATGAAAACCAAAAACTATTTACAGCTTATATTCACCACGTAGCCACATGACCCCAAATTGGAGGGTGGAGAGCAGAGTTGCCACACATTAACATAATGTAGCAGACTTCAAAAGACGCATGTGTGAATCATGTCAACAGAGAACATCTGAAACTATTGCAAAAAGGATGGAATGCAAAATAGTATCACAAAGAGTATATAGATACTTCTCAAAGTTAAGAGAAATTTGCTATCTGTCTACCAATAAGAATCAGAAGTATTTAGAGTTATGCAAATGATTGGTGTATGATGTTTCTTTGTTATAAAGAAAAAAAGAAAGAAACCATATTGAACCATGTTTTTAAGAAAAGAATATATATATATTTTTAAGCTATCTAAATTTAAGTGGTAAAACCTTTATAGGACATTTGGTCCTCTCCAAAATGTCCACTCCAAAAGATTCTGTCCCAGACATCTTGGACAGGACCAAACGTCTGCTAATCAGTAAAACTAGCTTCTGAAAAACACTGAAACAAAAAGTAATCACTATCTCGAGAGTGATTTATTTATTACATTGTTTCCTCACCTGGAATTTGAGGACTCTTAGGGATAATGATAGAGGGGCTCCAAGTCTGCGCTATAACCCACAAAACATGATGGAAATTGTATATAGTAACTGTGTGTTAATTGACTTGGCAATAGTTAAGGATATTAGAGTTTGGGCCCTGTCATCAGACCACCTGAGTTTGAATCCCAGCTTTGTGACCTACTTGCTAAGTGATGCTTGTCAAGCTAATCTCTTCTGTCTCCTCATCTGTAAGATGGGGTTAATAATGATGCCTACCGCAGTGGGTCACTGACTGCTGCATGGTAAGATTTCTGTAAACATTAGCTATTATTAAAATATAAAGGTGCTTTGCTTTGATCCAAAGTTATATCAGTTCAACACTAATTTTGTTAACTCAAGTAAATGTGCAGTCTCGGTTGATAATTGTATAAGCTTCTAATTGCCAAAATACGGGGAAAGGGATGAACTGGGAGTAAATGCAGTTTGGTCAATAAAATCTTTCAAAGTCGGGAGAGGAGGGCGAGAAGGGAGGTAATGTGACAAGAACCCTTGGTGATGAAATTTGAGGATGAATGCAGAAGATAGATACATTTTGACAAGGCTGAGGGGAATGGGAGGCCTGAGAAGAGCACAGAGGTGGAAATTGTAGGCACCACAGACTTTCGCCAGCATCAGAGAGAGAGGGTTAAGTTTTGCTGAGGCCTGACCCTTCCTGAAGATAGATTGTTGTCCTCTGCTTTCTGTGCTGTGGTTGGATTGTGGATTGCGACACATGAACCCAAACAAGGACCTGCAGAGATGAAAATGTGTTTCAGAAGGTGTTTGTGCAACCTAGATACCAGCTATGGCATCACAAGGCCTCCATATGGTTTCTCTCTGGCTCAGACCTCTTCCTTTACTCACTGCTTTGTGCTAGTCCAAGTCAATGCAGAGGCAAAGCCCAGCCCTTCCATCAGATTTCAGAACCAATCCACACACACTGATTCTTTCATGAATTTAGTCATGCTACTGAAGATGGGCTGGGGCAGGTACTGCAGGTCAGGGTCACATCCCAGACACATGCCTTCTGTCTCCTCCTAGTTCCATTTTCCTCCATTTCATATACATTCCTCCCCTGTCTCATGTGAGAGAGACAAACCAATCCCAACCCAAACACTTATTGTATTTTGCCAACAGGAATAGTTTACCTATCTTAAGAGGAATTCTGATCAAATATTTTCTCTGTCGCATTGCAGTTTATGAGTATGAGGCCAATACAATACTTGTGACTAACATTTTACGCAAAAGGAGTTCTCATAAATCGTATGTAATTATAAAAAATATAAAAACGCTTATGAACAGTTGTCTATCAGTAGAGTTTTGACAAATTAGAACCCCTTTGATGGCAAAGAGTTGGGACCAATGATAAGACAATGTGAGCTACTGAAGAATCTTAGTAGGAGATTTATGCTGTTAGACGTATGTCTTTCAAGAAGTTCACTCTACTAATCCTAGCGGAAGTGACAGGAGGGAGGCAAAAGTGGATGCAAAGAAACCACAGGCAGGAGACAAGAAGCTCTAGGATAAGGCAATGGAGTAGAAGTATGGATTTAGGAGATTGAGCTTATAGAAGTTAGTGGCCAATGGATATGGGAATTGGGAGAGAGGGTCAAGAATTAGGGTGAGTAGTTTGGCCTGGTTTGCCTGGAACTTTATCAGTTTTAAAACTGAAAGTCCTATGTTCTGAGAACCTCTTCAGTCCCAAGGAACTTAGAATAGTTGGGCGTCTTCTGGTCTCGTTACTTGGGAGAGCAGGAGTGTAGCCCTGGCAGTCATTGAGTGGAAGGACGCAGAAAGAAATGATTAGTGGGTGATAAAGTGGAAGGGGAGGTGGCGTTTGGTGATAATAGAATCTTGACTATCATGTACTTGAGATGCCTGTGGCATATTCAAGCCAAGAAAACAACCTTCTGGTCAGATAAAATGTCAAGGCAGGCGAGGAAGGCTTGATAATAATGAATCAACAATCACAACCACTGCCTAACAAAAAATCATTCTAAGTGCTTTCCATTTGATCCTCACAGCAACCCTTTGAGGTGAGAATTATTATCCCCATTTTACAGATGAGGAAACTGAGGCCCAGAGAGGATAAGGAACCTGTTCAAGGTCAAAAGTCAAAAAGCTCGTTAGAAGAAGTGCTGGGGCAAACATCTCTAGCTAAAGATGTTCTTTGAAATATATTTAATAATAGCAAAACATCACAAACACCTGAAGTAGGAGGCAAATAGGTAGGTCAATTAAGACACACTTGTAAAACTGAATAAGTGCCCTCAATTTGTCCCCTACCCTTATTCCTAGAAAATGAATGCCACCTTCTTCTCTTTTGCTAGTCTTCTTCTTTTAGGCCACTGTAGTTTCATAAGGACAAGGAAGTGAGAGCAAAGATGAGGGGGGAGTGGTGAAGACACTGGTAGAGAAGCAGCTGTGATGGATCAGGGAAATGGAAGAGAGAAAAAGGGAAATTATTTTAAAGACATGTTCTTACTGCACGAATCTCCTTCATGGTGTGAGTTCTTTAGAAATCACTTTCTGGTGGCTGAGCTCAGTGACAGCACTTTGTTGCAGGATCAGGATAATACCACTTGTAAGGTCACAGCATTGTCACAGCATCAGGGAGTGATAGGAGCAAGGAGAGTGTCCTAGGAACCACCTGAACAGGGAAGGCCAAGAGAATAACCAGGCACCTAGAGAACTGCTCATGTTCCATGTGCTAGAACCCTAGTCAAACAGGGATGAATCACAGCCCTGGCCTGCCTGGAGCTTCTGTTAAGTAGAAGAGACAGACACAGAAATACGCAGTTTTGCTAAAATGCATAAGTGGATTGATGCTGGTCTACACACCAGGATGTGCAGGCAGGGAGCAACTCCACTTAGCTTGGCAATGGAAGGACTTAGGCTGTAGAACAAGACTTCCTGGAGGAAAAAGCAGCTGAACCAAGAGAGAAGGTGGAAGGGGAAAGATGTTCCAGAAAGAGGGGTCTTTGTGGCCAAAGAAGGTAAGGCAAGAAATAGCATAGTGTGTTTAGGCAACTACACACAAGTCAATGGGACCAGAAGAGCAAGTCTGAAGTGGGGAGTGGGGGCTCATGGGGCTGGGGAAGAGAGGGGGACTAGGTCAGAACCACTGTGACCTGATTAAGCCTCTGGGTCACTGACACTCGAGTGAAGGGTTTTTAAATAAGAGCGCATTTCGTTGGTTTGTTATTAGAATGGGAGGAACTTGAGCAAAGCTTATTTAAGGTAGAGGTGAGACAGCAAGATTGAATGCTGGCTAGAAGATGGGATACACCAAGAGTTTGAGTCTCTAGAAACAGGGGGTCACAGGGTAACAAGGAAAAGGGATGAGGAAAGATGAAGTATCTAGGTACACATGTAAATTCTCTTGCAGCAGGAGAGAAAGCTCAGGGGTACGTATATCATCACCTCTGTTATCTCAAAGAAATTGTTCAGAGCATGTGTGTTAGGGGGTGGGCAGTGATGGGAATGAGAGGGAGAGCCAATTACAAATTAGCAAAAGGCTGTCAAACTCCAGGTCACCTGAGGAGGGACGCTCTGAACCAGTCTGCTGGTGTCATTTCTCCAGCAGTGCTTGGGGAGCTGGGTGCAGGAACCAAGACGACCAGTCGAGGCTGGTGGGGCAGGAGTGCAAGGTTGGTGAACAGGTGGAGGAGTCCCTTTCAGGCCAACCAACCATGGGCTGGGCTCGAGTAGCAAGGAAGGAACAGGAAGGGGACTGACTGCTAGATTAGAAGATCATAGGGGAATCAAAGGCAGAGAAATTACGATGAAGCCTATATCTCTCTCCTGAGCCAGAATGGCCTGCAGTGGCGGTACTATCATGTTGTGCGGCCTTGTATAAGTAATTTTCTGGGCCTCAGTTTCTCCATCTGTATGGTTACATAATCACTATGGTATTCTCCAGCTCTAACTGTGTATGATTGAGCAAACCAGCATGGCCCAGTCTCTTGGGCCTCTGGGTGAGGCACTTTCTGTACCTTCTATGTTGGAACTGTTGAACTGGCGTGAACCATTTTCTGCTTAGAAGGAGCTATGCTTGTGGTTGGGAATGAGAAGTGAGATTTTAGCACATCAGGCCCAGGTGTCAAGCAATAGTTCCAGCTGACATTGGCTAAAAAGTCACTTTCAGTTTACTTTGTCTCAGGGGTCTCAGTAAGTATTGATCAACATACTAGATGACCTTGGGCAAGCAACTGAAACCATTTACTACTTGGTTTATTCAACCATCAAGAAAAAGCAAGTAGTTACATACCCAGAGTGACCATGAAGAAGTGTGACGCAGAGTGGTTGGGGAGACAGAGATATAAACAGAAATGTTTATTTCTGGAGAAGCTGATGCCTTAGGTTGGGTTCTCTGGAAGCAGAACCTGAGACAGGGATTCTTGTTCAAGAGATGTACTGAGACGATGCTCTCAGGAGAAGGGGAGAGAGGGAAGGGGCATAGGGCAGGGGAGATAAACTAAGCAAGAGTATGGGCTTCATTGTGCTCCCGGTGGGAAGCTCTGGAGCACGAATTGTGCCACAGGGTTGGTCTCATTTTAGAGTAAGAGAGTGGGTCTTTTGTACCCAAATGCCAATCTGTTATTGGCTGAGGTCTGTGAACAGGTAGAGTGGAGGAGAGAGCAATGTAGTCTCTCTGATGAGGGAGTTTTTGTTTGGTCCAGGGCAATTCTGTCTAGAGGAGGGCAGCAGACTTTTGTCAGCAATACTCACATTCACTGAGTAGAAAAAGGGGCACCAGCCGGATCCATTCTAGCTATGATTGAAATAATTAACAGAAGTTGTATATTCAGGTCTATGAAGGATGGAAAATGATGTATAGATAGTTAAAAAAAAAGAAATGGTAGTTCTACCATCTAAAAAGAATTAAAAGACTTGAAGGTCACGTGCATCAACTCACAAACATTACTCACCATTCTAGTGACAAAGCAATAGAACTGCTCTCACCCCTTTCAAACATATTTATTATATTTCATACTGCCAACAAAGAATGAATATCCTTAATATATAAAGAACTCCTACAAATCAATAAAAACTAAGACCTTGATAGTTATAGAGGTAGAGAATATTAACAACCTACTGGGAGGGAAATATAAATAGCTAACAGATATTAAAAAAATTATTCAACTTTGCCAAAGAAATACAATAACCAAAGAAATGCAAAGGAAAGAATACACGGATTTTTATCTATCAAATTACAGACTTTAAAATAAGAGCACACAAAACTAACAAGGATAAGGAGAGATGGGTACTCTCTACATGGCGGGACTGTAGAGTAGCCTAGCTATTCTTAGAAAATGATTTTATAGTATGTTTTATGAGATTTAAAAATGTTTGCACTCTGATTTGCATTTCTCCTATGAGTTATCCTAAGAAAATAACCCAAATGTTTTACTATTATCATATAAAGGATAGAGAACTTGCTATGTGCTTTGTGCTGAGTACATTAATATGCATAATTTAATTTAATCTATACAATTGCCTTATAAGGTGGGTACTTTCGTGAAGTCTCTTTTTACAGGAGAGGAAACTGAGGCTTAAGGAAGTTAAGTAAAGGTTACTTACTGTGAAGAAGTGGGAAAACTGGCATTATCTTACTGTAGTGTGTGGGCCCTTAATAATTTTACTTATTCTATGGACTCACTAAAACATGGGTCAAAGAAGAGAGTGAAAAGCTAGCTTTTTACAAAATAATTAAATTGGGCACACTGTTTCTTGCTCCATTGGTCAGAGAACCTCAGCAGCATTTGGATTTCTAATTAAATCAGGCAGATTTAATTAGGGTTCCTGGGGCTACCACCTAGTCCTTTGGAAAGTTTTGTGATGAGTTTTACATAAAAATACAAAACAGTTCCAGGCTTCTCTGTGCAAAATGGTGACATCAGCTACTGAGTTTGGCACCATTTTGTGTTGAGGTAACAGTGAACCGACAGGGGTTTGTAACAACAACCCGTTACTGAAGCAATCAATTGTTTATACTTGTTTACTTGGCTATCTCTCCCCTAAATTGTGAACTCTATAATAGCAGGGATCATGTCTGTCTCATTTATTAAAATAACCTTAGAAGGTGAGAATGGATTATGGGCAGGCATCCAGCAGTGCCTGCCAAGCTCTCACGTGCCTGAAGGAAGACATGTCACAAAAATGGTCATTACAGTGGCATTGTTGGTATTTGTAGAAGATTTGGAATGACATCTGGGTTGTTTCTAGTTTTTGACTATTACAAGTAAAGCTGCTAAACACAGTTGTGTATATAGATTTTTACATGAATATAAGTGTTCATTTTTCTGGACTAAATGCCCAAGAATGCTATTGCCGTGATGGTAGTTTCATGTTTAATTTTAAGCCAAACTGTTTTCCAGAGTAGATGTACTGTTTTACATTCTGACCAACAATGTGTGAGTGATTCAATTTCTCCAAGTCCTTCCAGCATTTGATGTCACTCTTTTTGTTTTAGCCATTTGAATAGATCTGTAGGGATAGCTCAGTGTGCTCTTTATTTGCATCTCCCTAATGGCTAACAACGTTAAGCATCTTTTCATATGCTTATTTCCATCTATATATCCTCTTTAGTGAAAAAACTCTACATATCTTTCTGCCACTTTCTAATTTAATTGTGTTTGTTTTTTTAATTTAACCATTGAATTTTGAGCCATTTTTATACATTCTAGCCCTTTGTCAGGTGTGTGACTTGCAAACATTTTCTCCCAGTCTGTAGGTTTTTTTTTTTTTCATCTTTTTTCACAGGGTCTTTCACAGAGCAAAAGTTTTTAATATTGATAAAGTACATTTTACCCATTTTCCTGTTTTTGGATCTTGAAGATTTTCTCCTATGTTTTGCCCTGAAGTTTTATAGCTTAATATTTTACATTAAAGTCTAATCCATTGTGAGTTAATTTTTCTATAAGTTGTGAGTCTTGGGTCGAGGTTCATCTTTTCCTTTTCTTTGGATGTTCAATTATTCCAATATCATTGGTTAAAAAGGCTATTTCTTCTCGCTTGTACGACTTTTGCATTTGAGTGTATTAATGTGGTTCTTTTTCCAGGTTCTCTATTCTGATCCATTGATTTGTGTCTATCCCTCTGCCCACACCACACAGTCTTGATTTCTGTAGCTATAGCATAAGTCTCAAAAGCAGGTAGTCCGATTCCTCTCACATTATTCTTTTTAAATTGTCTTAGCTTTTCTAGTTTCTCTGCCTTTCCGTATAAGTTTTAGGATAAGCTTCTCTATATTTACAAAAAGTCATAGATAAGAATCAGATTAAATCTATAGATCAATTCGCGAAGAACTGACATTTTTATTTGTGATGAGTCTTTCAGTTCGTGAATGCTGTAACTTCTCATTTGTCTTCTTTAAATTCTTTCATCATTCTGTAGTTTTCAGCATATGTTTTATATATGTTTTGTTTGATTTACACCTAAATATTTTATTTTTTGAGTGATTATAAATAGAATTTTATTTTAAATTTGTTCGCTAATACAAATATAATTGATTTTTGTTTGTTTATGTTATATATTATGACCTTTCCAAACTTACTTTTTAGTTCTAGAAGTTTTTAAAAAGTTTTTTGTTGCCTCTTTGGGATTTTCTACATAGACAATTATGTCATCTGTGAATAGGGACAGTTTTACTTCTTCTTGTATCTATATGCCCTTTCTTTCTTTTTCTTCCTTTCCTTCCTTCCTTCCTTCCTTCCTTCCTTCCTTCCTTCCTTCCTTCCTTCCTTCCTTCCTTCCTTCC
>NW_006441955.1:7110480-7113317 GCF_000325575.1 Pteropus alecto
TTGTCTTTGGTTTTGGTATCAGGGTGATATTAGCTTCATAAACTGAACTGAGAGGTGTTCCTTCCTCTTCCATTTTCCGGAAGAGATTGTGTAGAACTAGTGTTAATTCTTTTTTAAACATTTGATAAAATCGTCCACTGAAAACATCTGGGCCTGGATATTTGCTCTTGGGGAGTTTAAACAAATTCAATTTCATTAATAGACAACATTATAGGGACAATGAAAGGCGGGTGATTGTCAGAGGTTCATGGGGAGGAAGGGAGGGATGAATTGGTAGAGCACAGAGGGATTTTAGGGCAGTAAAACGATTCTATTTGATACTATAACGGTGGAGACATGTCATTATACATTTGTCAAAACCATGAGATGTACAACACTCAAAGTGAAACCTAATGCAAACTATGGACTTTGGGTGATATTGATGGGTCAGTGTAGGTTCAACAATTGTAACACATATAGCACTCTGGTGGGGGATGTTGATGAGAAGGGGCTGGGTAGGCTGTGGATGTGGGGGGCAGGGGTACATGGGAACTCTGTGCTTTCTGCTCAATTTTGCTATGAACCTAAAACTTCTCTAAAAAAATGTCAATTAATTAAAATAAACAAACCTGAGTCTGTGTGGTTTCAAAATGGGTGCTCTTACACCATTATCCATGTCACTAGTGTTCAGCTCACAACTTGCATTGTGCCTGTATTCAGCTGCCCCCATGTAGACTCCTTGGGTCCTCATTCTGTGAGTGGCTGGCCATTGTGCCTAAGTCTGAGGCATCCTTGGACTCTCTCAAGTTTTGCTGTCCCTGGTACCCCACTCCTCCCCGTGGCTTAGTAGGTTTTGAATCTAGAAATCAGACGGACTTGAGTGACAACCTCTCTAAGCTTCATTTACCTCATCTGTATAAAAAGGGGAATATCAGAAGATTATGATGTCAGGTACCCAAGGTATTGCCTGGCGCAAGGTAGGATTTCTTCACTTTTCTTCCTCCTCTCTTGATCCTATTGCTTAAGGTAGCCAACTGGAAAGGTGGCCCTTTCAGAGTAAAAAGTAAGGAGATGGGGTAATGACCCCTGGGGACTTGCACATAGCAGCTAGGCCAGCCAATGCCCTTTCCCACAACTGATGCACATCTTAATATATGTTTGTTTCTGGGTCCCCTTGAGGGTGGCTTGGGAGCAGGGAGCACATGGGGTTATGCGGGAGGGGTTTTTTTCAACCAACACTAGCGACTTCATTTCCGATTCTCACAGGCGACCTGAATGCCCATCACATCAGGTAGGGAGAGCTGCCCAGATCTGACACTAACCCCTTGTAGAAGTGGCTGGCAGGCCCACAGGGCTAGAGGGGATGCCTGCAGGCCAGTGGAGGCTGGATGAATTTAGTGCCTGTGAATGAGGTGGGATTGGCGGCCCTTGAGACAAACCCCCTCTTTGTCCTTGAGCTGTACCTCCCAGACAAGGGCAGTACCAGCTTTCTTCACTCCATCCCGTCCACAGTCTCTGGCCCAACTCAGCTGTGAGGAGAGGCACAGAGGCTCCCATGTTTTAAGCTCTAAAAAGAATGAGTTAATTTTTTGTGTCTTGAAGACCTACAAGCAGCCTGCAGCCTGCATGGCTGGAGTCGTAGAGCGGAGAGTTTCCAAGACAGCAGTTTTCAAACATTTTGACTATAGTCTGTAGTGAGAAATAAATTTTGCATCATGAACCAGTGACACACACAAACACATTCATGTATGATTTAACACATAATTTAAACATTTGAAAAGGCAATAAAATAGACTAGACAGTATTTGAATCAGTAAAGATAAATATTGTTTTGTGAAACTTGATTCTTTCACTCTTGCTCTTTCTGTGTGTGTATATGTGTGTGGTCATGAGATAAATTGTATTTCTGACTACAGATTGTGGTAGAGAAGATTGAGAAACACTTGTTTAGATTACTGTTTCTCCAACTGTGTATTAAATTTCCAGCTTGGAGAGTGACAAAATGTTAGCATATTGAAGGCCTACGGAATTTATTGAAAAATCCTGTAGTAAAGAAATCTGTTGAACTTTGCTGATCAAGAGTGTGGCCTTGGATTTGGGGAAAAGAGGTTCCCCCAAATGCTTATACTACTATCTCATGGAACTAATATTTTATAGAACACAGAGTTGGAAGGACTTAGAAAAGTCCTCTAGAATTTCCTCAAGGGTTTCAGTGACAGGATAAGGGGAAGGTGAGGCGGGGGGCGTGCTTCAAAAAGAACAGAGCTACTAAGTCTATTATATTGTTGATTGCCATGTAAAATTTATTTTGAAAAAGTTTTCCTGCTAAAAGTGTTTGAAAACTACAAGTCTAGCCCAACTCATTTTATGATCAGGGAAACTGAGGCCCCCCAAAAAGAAAGTGACTGACTCAAAGTCACCCAGTGAGGTCAGGTTAGAGCTGGGACTCAGTTTTGCTGAGTTCCTAACTGTAACCCTTCTACCTCAACTCCAAGGTCAGATAAACACCCCAATGAAGGGGGTCTAGGGATCCTGGGGTGTGGCATCACAGGACCTGGCCTTGTCCCTTGTTTCCTGCTCTGTTGCTGACCTTTAGAGAATGGTTTGACTTCTCTGTATTTGAGCTTTCTCATCTGTAAGATGGTAAATAAGAATACTACCTTAAAAATGACATAATATATGACACTCCTTTGAAAAGCAAGATATTGCGTAATAAATATAAGGAACTTATTTCTTTTTTTCTAAGTCTCAGAAAGAAGATCCTACAGTTCCAGCTAGGAAGTGACCAACGCTATTTATTGTAATTTAATGAAAATTTTTTCCTGTTGTCCAGTTCTAAGAAAAGTTGCTGATTTTAT
>NW_006441955.1:7113381-7114568 GCF_000325575.1 Pteropus alecto
ATTTTTTTTTTTTTAAAAGGAGAGAAGTAAGTCTGTTTAGCTGTTTAGGAATTCCTCTTTTCTTTCTAACTGAAACCCTATTGTCATTTTCCTGGAAGTGATACTACCTAGATTGTATTCAAAGTCAAGATTTTTATATCTGACAGTGTCTCTATATAGTACTGCTCATTCAGCTTCTGTTGAACAGATGCTTGAATGGTGTGTGATTGCTTGGACCTCCAGACCCACCCTCCAACCTGGAAGCTGACTTCTAAGAGTCTCTTGATGGCTTCCTTGCCTTTTGGTTTCTGGTTGAGTTTGGCCCAAAGAGAAACACTGGCAGGAGCTCAGAGGGCAGCGGGGAGCGGGTTTGGGGTATTTACTTCCTTGGCTGCCTCCCTCTGAGAGGCGCAGCTCCAGTCACGTGGCCCTTCCCCACGCCCTGCACTGTCTCTAGGTTCTGATAACCACCCTGTTCTCTGGCTTTGGCCCTCACAGGTACTACACTGTCCTTGTGGTTTCTCCATACCCTGATTATACTTTTGTAATTCCTTCATTAACTCTCCCCAAGTTATCCAGTTTGAGTGAGACATCTGTTTTCTGTTGGGACCTTGACTTATATGCTGTTTCGTACATATATTTTCTCGTAATATCGCATATTTTCTTGCTTTTTTTCCATTTAGGGTCATGACACCTGTTAAAGTATCAAAGACTGACATTTTTCTTTCTTTTACATCCCTTGTGTTGTAAGGCAGCAACCTAGGGTGCTTTAAAAACCACTGATGTTTGAGCTCCACCTGGAGAATCTGATTACTGGGTCGGGGTGGGACCCAGTGTTGTGTTACCAGAGACTTTAACGGGAATCACTGGTTCAGGGAAGGAAGTCTTGCTCTGCAACTTGTTTCTGAGAAACTGTAGGCGAGTCCTTCTTCTTTGGCTCAGATTCTCATCTGTAATTTGTGCGAGCGTATGTGATGTATGTGCATGTATGTGCATGTGTGTATGTGTACATGTATACATGTGTATGTGTGTATATGAGTACCTGTTCATGCATGTGAATGTGTGTATATGTGGATGTGTACATGTGTATGTGTGTGCATGTGTGTGTATGTGTGTATGTGTGTATGTGTGTTGATCCCTGGCTCCCTAACTGGATCTTACACTGCAGTCCCTGATTTCAGCCTGAGGACTTTGGTTCTGGCCATGCA